>NC_045426.1:627773025-628073025 GCF_902635505.1 Sarcophilus harrisii | reverse complement strand
TCTGTTCATTTTTCTTAGGCACCACCACTACAGGTAATTCAAAAAGGCTGGTGCATTCTGTGATGATGCAATTAATCAGCTTTTTTTTTTTTAAATTAAAGCTTTTTATTTACAAAACACATGCTGAGATAGTTCTCAATATTCACTCCTGCAAAACATTTTGTTTTAAATTTTTCTCTCCCTTATTCTTTCTTCTCCCCTATATAACAAGTAATCTAATATATGTTAAATATGCAATTCTTCAATACATGTTTCTACAATTATCATGCTGCACAAGGAAAATCAGATCAAAAAGAAAACAAAATGAAAACAACAAAAAAGTATAAATACTATGTTGTATTCTATACTCAATTTCCACAGTTCTCTCTCTGGATTCAGATGTCTCTCTCCATCACAAGTCTATTGGATCTGGCCTGAATTATCTCATTATTGAAAAGAGTCATGTCTATCAGAATTGATCATCATATAATCTTGTTGTTGTTGTGTATAATGATCTCCTGGTTCTACTCACTTCACTTAGCATTAGTTCATGTAAGTCTTTCCAGGCCTCTTTGAAATCATCCTGTTATCATTTCCTTTAGAACAATAATATTCCATAACATTCATATACCATAATTTACTCAGCTATTCCCCAGTTGATGGGCATCCACTCTGTTTCCTTGCTACTACCAAAAGGGCTGCTACAAACATTTTTGCACAAATGAGTCCTTTTCCCTTTTTTATGATCTCATTTTTTGGAATACAGGCCCAGTAGTAGCACTGCTGGATCAAAGGATATGCACAGTTTGATAGCCCTTTGGCCATAGTTCTAGTTCTATATATATATATATATATATATATATATATATATATATTGGTCTCCAGAATGGTTAGATCAGTTCACAACTCCTCCAACAATGTATTAGTGTCCTATTTTTCCCTCTTCCCCTCCAACATTTACATTATCTTTTCCTGTCATTGTATCCAATCTGAGAGATGTATAATGATACCTCAGAGTTTTAATTTGCATTTCTCTGATCAATAGTGATTTAAAGTGATTTTTTCATATGACTAGAAATAGTTTTAATTTCTTCATCTGAAAATTAACTGTTCATATCCTTTGACCATGTATCAATTGGAGAATGGCTTGAATTTTTATATATTTGAGTCAATTCTCTATATATTTTAGAAATAAGGCCTCTATAATCAGCATTTTTAAAACAACTTCTGAGATATTCCAAGAGATACAGAGAATTTCCCCTAGATCTTTATTTGAATAGTGGTCAATTAGCAAAATAGATTCTATGAGTTGTACTTCTAGCACATCTCAAATCCACTCATGCAATAAGAACACACTTGTTTTCTTTCTGAGTTCCAATCTCAACCTATCCTGTCAACTTTTATGGTACCAGGAAGTCCAGTTCCTGGGGGATGGCCAGTGTAGCTTGTGCATGCTACATTGAAGTCACAGGTGAGAACTGAATAAGTCAGGTAGACATCAAAATTGAAAAGCAGATCTGAAAAGGGCTTGGCAGCCCTCATACCAGAAATGCTAGTTTTCCCTGACTACTCCTTCACCCAAGCTTTTTAGCATGGTGTTTTCAGTGATATCGTCAGACAACTTTCAATGAAGACAAAATAGCATCAAGGTAAACTACTGCCCTGAAGGTAGGTTATTTGACTTGAAAAAGGTTACAAAGATTAAAGTGGAGGAAGAGTTAGTGCAACTTTTGGTTCATAGATGATTGTGTACTCAATGTGGCTTTTGAGTTAAAATGTAAGAAACTATGGATGGATTCTCTGCTACTTGTACTAATTTTAATCCAACAATGAATACACAAATTCTCTACCAGGTAACAATTTACCTTCCATACGTGGAGACATCAGTTATAGCAGATGGAGAAATTCTGAATGCTTATGGAAATGTTCATTTACCTTGGCAATACATTTGGCAAGGCTGTCCACAGAGTGGGTAAGGTTAACATGTATTGCCAGAGCTAATTTAGTGTTTGAAGGCTATGAAGGAAAGTGTGGGAGGGAAGAAGTGTTAAACTGGGTCTATAGAGGTCCATGGAACCATTTTGCTGACCTCATTGTTATATGCCTATGAAACCTAAACAATAAACCTCCCCCATGACAAGAAAATGAATCGCTTCCATTTGAATTATCTTGGGATGTTCCAAGGTTCCAAATACTGAAGTTCTTTCTTGAGCTGAATTCATTGAGCAAAGCATTCAAATTTTGCTGCAGAGAATGCAACTCCAGTGGTTGGTCATATAGCCTGAATGCTCAGCATGTGTTTGCCTGAAACACTGTTTTACAGAGAAATCACGCAAGGCAGAGAAATCAGAAGTAGTTACAAAGATACTTTCAAAGCTTCACTGAAGAACTTTGTAATAATCTATTGTGAGATACAAGAAGCACTGGCATAGGACTGCCAGCATGTGTGATCGCATCAAAAAAGGCATTATGTTCTATGAACAAAGTAGAATTTCAATAGCTCAAAAGAAAGGTGAAATGTGCAAATTGAAAAATAAAAATCCTCTCCAAAGTTCATGGACTTTTTTTTTTTTTATCATGACGGATAAAGTTCTGATTGGTCTGATCAGCCACAGTCAGAGACACTGTACTTGGACCCCAGCAGAGTGATGTCATTTTGGTCCCCAAAATAAAATATTGAAGGAACCTGTCCAGATGACGAAGAATTATTGATTCTGTGAGGTTCATTGGAACCTTTTGACTGTATCTTAGAACCCTCTATACAGCCCCTGGATGATAAAAAGTGTGCAGACAATGGGTGCTAGGTTATTGCTTTTAGTACCTGCTAAGATTTTTAAAAAGGAAAAAAAAAACCACCTAGTTTCCATAAGTGAGTTTTGGAGGGTCTGGATCTATCAGAGCCACAATTTTTACTTTTCTATTGACCTCACCTTCCTTGAGAAATTTCAAGTTAATCAGGATGTATCTCAGTAAGGGGTATTCCTTATCAGATCTCCAAGTCCAATTTTTGTCATAGACTTTAAAGGTATTTTATCCAAATATTTATCATTAAATGTTTAGAAATGAAGATAAATTAAGATTGATTGTGCAAAATAATTTGCAGCCCACATTCTTAATTTTTTTACCATCTCTTCTGCATGAAGTTCTATGAATCCAGGTGGAAAAAACTTGTAAGGAAATGATGATAACCTCAGTGTCCATATCATAAGTGCTTAGGATAGTCTTATTCCCCAGACCTATTTTCATTTTTTAAAGCTGGATCAGAAAATTTCAACTGTTATAAGATCAAAGCTTCATTTTTTTTTTTGCTACTACACCCATAGAAATATTGCCATCTGATACATAATTTTACCAAAATATGATTCTTATTGTTGTTATGTCAATCTTTTTGTGCCTTCCCTTCCTTTAGTTCTATACATGTCCAAGATGAATAGGATTATACACCAGTCTATTTCTCACTGTTTTCTTGGTTTCTTTACCTGCAGCTCAGCATTGGTGATACTGTTGTCCAGATTTGTGTCTATGGTCCTAGTTTGAAAACTAGAACCTGTTGAGATGGCTCTGTGAAACATATTGATCCTTGAAGCTTAGGTGTACAAATGTCAATTCAAACAATGTTGGCAATGTTATCTATGTCTATATAGATCTGATATCATTGAATACATGAGGACCATGTACTAAGATGACTCAATATTTGCAGTGAAAGTTTGATAGTTTTTTTCAGTATTCACAGAGCTTATTAATTAAAAGGAAGTCAATCTATCCTAGTCTCTGCACTCATTACTCTACCATGAGAAGAAAATCCATAAGCAAAATTAGCTAGGAGTCTACTAATTTGGCACCCTCAAACATCTTAGCTAACATGTTAGGTAAAATCTAGCCTTCCTATAGGGGATTATTCATGACCACTACAGATATATGCCTTAGGCTATCTATCAATTTTATTATTTTATCTGATTCAGGGACTTTCTTATTCACTCTTCCTGTTCAATCCAAATCTCCCAGATTGTTTTCCTAGGACATGTGGCCCACATCTACAAAAAGTGCCAGTTTGCAGGCCTATGGTATCTGTCTATGACAGAGAGTATGCCCTGAAACTTACTCATAGATGAAATAGAGATCTAAATTTAATTGTGACATAAAAAATAGAAATATCTCTTTTAGTTAGGACTTCCTTCTCTTAAAGAAGTTCCTCATCCTCAGAAGTTGGATAAGTATGAAATTCTTAAAAATAACTCCTCACTATCAACTCCTGAGGTGAAAATTCTCAGGCAGAACCAAAATTAGCTTTTTAAGTTGCCTCAACTCTCTTAATATCAGTGGTCTTAATTGATATACTCTGATATTTTCAATTTGAAACCAATATGCCTTTCCATTACAAAAGGAAAAGTGTAGTACTCAATTATCTTAGCTCCTATCTTTTCAGAGCTTGTTTCATATATGTACATCTTAATATGTAAATATTAATATGATTAGAGAATTATATCAATAATGGTCTCTTGGATGATATATACAATATGTGTACACACATATTTCTGCCATCTTCATTCTTACACATTCATTATATTCACATACATATACAATTACACACATTAATGTATATGATGTGAATCCCAAAAGCTTATTCTCAGTAATTGCTAAAATGAGCGCATCTAGTTCCCATTATCAAATCATAATCAGGTCAGTTCACCTAAACTGTCCTGTCTGCATAAAATAAGGTAAAGCTAGAGTCCACTGTGAATCTATCCATCCTGTCTTCAAACTCTGAGACTTGTCTTGATTATTATATTTGAGACAGTCTCGAAAGGAACTCAGTTTTCCCAGAATATCTTTAAGACAGTCTTAACATCGCAATACACAAACTAGTCACTCCCCAGATCCTGCCTTTATTTCCCCCTCTGAGTCACTTCTCCCAATAGCAAGTTGCTTAATCAACTGACTACCTTGCTCAGTGATAATTGATTAAGTCCCTGAAGCTATTTCACTGATATAGATAGCAAATCTCTGTTCTCTGTGCTGGATGTCTTCTCATGGTTATTCCATGTCGCTAATCATTATACTCTTCTCCAATCTATTTCATATTATCACTTCTGGTACCTTTATTTTCATTTTATATGTAATACAACAGTATTGAAAAAGACTGGACTGTTTCAAGTCATGAACACAATGTCAAAGATTCTTTTATATATCACCATATAGTAATTAATAATACATATCATAGCATTCAGATTTTTAATAAATATACAAAAAATTCAGCATTTGTATAATTTTTTTTTCATGGAGTCAAAGCAGTTTGGATAAACTTGTTCTACCCTACCACTTTTTGTGGTGGCAAAGAAGTGGAAATTGAAGGGATGTCCATCAATTGGGGAATAACTAAACAGGTTATGCTATGAATGTAATAAAATACTATTTTTTAAAATGATGAACAGGCAGATTTATTTTTAAGAAATCTGGGAAATGTTTACCTGAACTTATGCTGAACGAAGTAGGCAGAATCAGGAGAACATTGTACACAGTAACAGCAACACTGATGATCTAATATAGAAGACTTAGCTCTTCTTAGCAATGCAATACAGTACAATTCCAAAAGATTCATGATGAAAATAGTGATCACAAAGAGAGAAAGAACTATGGTGTCTGAATGCATATTGACAAATATTATTTTCACTTTTTCCTTAGTTTTGTGTTGCTTTTTCCCCTCATTGAGGAAATTGGGTTTAAATGACTTGCCCAGGGTCACACAGCTAGGAAGTGTTAAGTGTCTGAGATCTGATTTGAACTCAGGTCTCCTCCTGATTTCAGAGCTGGTGCTCTATCCACTGTACCACCTAGCTGCCCTATTTTTTTCTTTTTCAAGAATGAAGGACAGACCTAAGGTCAGATGTATTATATCCAGGAAAACTAACCATAATATTGAAAGAAAAATTGACATTCAAGGAACTTGAAGATTTTCGGGATTTAATCTCAACCAAATCTGAATTTACAAGAAACTTTAGCATATAAGGGTCAATATCAAAGATTAATTTCAGGGGATCAACAAGGACAAATTGCCCATGTTTTTACTTAGAAATGTTTACCATATATTTAAGATTGACATTAGTAATTGGGTATTTCAAAAGAAAGACTGGGCAGAACTCCATATGATCTGACTCTAAAAAGCAAAACTGTCTAGAAAAAGATAAAAATAGTAATTATGCTATACAAATGAGGTATAGAGCAAGAAGTGACATAGAGGCATTAGAAAAAAGTTGGTAATTCTAAAAAAACTGCTCATATTGTGAATGGGTGAAATAAGAATTTATTTATAGTATGATATAGATATAAATATGCCATGAAGAGTACAGCATGTTCCAAAATCTTATAAAGCAATAAAGACAGAGGGAATAAGAAAAGGTGGGGTATAAAAGGGTATATACATTTATGGCAGTGAGAAAAGATATGTAGACTAATGGGAAAGGGATAAAGAGGGAGAAAAATGGTGGCATAGGATAAAGTGGGGTACAGAAGGGTGTTTGGATTAATGGGAGAAGTAAAAGGTCTGTCGATTAATGGGTAGGGGATAAAGACAAAGGAAAAAGCTGGAGAGAAGATAAGGAAAGGATCTGTGAGTAGCAGGAAGCTAAATAATAGCAAGGAGAATTAAGGGGTAGAATTAAAGTAGAAGAGTTAACAGGGATAGGAAATAAGAAATATACGCAAACACTATAACATGGATCAGGAGTGGAATTCATTAGAAAAAAGGAGCAGAGCTAGTAATCATTTGGTCTTAGACAAAGTCAAACTTAAAGATTCAATTAAGAGAGAAATCTACATATATTAGTCATGTTAATACCATTTTGATGCATGTTTACATATGTGTGAATATATATATATATATGTTTGTATATGTGTGTGTATATATATATATATGTATGTATATTTTGCTGGGCACATGACAATGTTTTGTTTTGTTTTCTCTTTCTTTTTCTATTTTTAAAAATTTTATATTTAGTTTCAAATAACAGAAAACAAAGAAAAAGAAAAGAAGAATGGAGGAACCACAACAATAATGTGAAAATATGTTTAACATGATTGATTGTACATGTATAACCTATATCAGATCATTTGCTGTCTTGGAGAGTAGAAAGAGAAGAAAGGGAACGAGAAAAATTTGGAATTCAAATTCTTACAAAAATCAATGTTGAAAAGTATCTTTACATGTAATTGGAGAAAAGTACAATTATGTGTGGAAAAAAGAAATTCAAGAGGACTAGAGTGCAGTGGATAATCTTGGCACTTCACAGTACCCGCTTCAGGCACCATCATGGCCATTGAAATAAACTGTTTTCATCTGCCCATTACTCTGGGGGAAATTTTCACATGCTTGGGATAGACATTCCCCCTAAGTCACTGATTGGCTTTTTCAGTGCTCTTTGCCTGATTTAGTGTCAAGATGATTTACCAAGGTATGTCAGCTACACATGATACAGCTTCTTGTACTACAGGTGAGAGTTGGTTAAAGGTTAAACACCAAAAGTAAGTGAGCAGCTTTGAAAAGGGCTCAGTAAGCCCTCACACCAAAGATACTAGTCCTCCCTGAATACTGCCTACAGCATCCCACCTGTTATTATACTGGAAATTCCTTGATGAGAAAACTCACTCTACTAAAGCAGCCTTAGAAAGCTGCTCTGGAAATGTGGATCCTAGATGCCAGGGGGTGCCCCAAACTCCACATTCTTCAGATTCTCAATGTACTACTTTCATAAAAGTTAAAGAAAAGAAAGATTTATAATTGTATCCTTCCTTCTATGTCATAAAAGCTGGGGGAAAAATTTAAATGGAATCATAATTTCATTCATCTCATAAAGAAAGAACTCTAGTTAAATAGAATTTATTTGTAAACAAAATCAGGTTGCAGGTTAAATTTTATTTAGAGAATTAATAATGGACAAATTAAAGGGGAAGGTGTACATGTCACCAAGATAACTAAGAAACTTGCTTCAGATAAATCCCATCTTATACAATTAGGGAAGAAAGAGAATAAATAACTGAATCACTTAGTTGATCTCAAATTTCCCTTAGGTTTCTATGTGAAGAATGCCAGTCTTCCATTAACATCATTATTCCATGAGTCAGATTTTAGTAATTGAGGTTAATATCAAGAGAAGATAAGTTCTCAGTTAACTAAAAGTTGCAGGAAGAATGGCTTTGAGTCCTGAATAATAAAAATGAATAAAATAAAATCAAAAATTCTCACAAGAATATGCTCTATGTTGGCTTTTATGAATCTTGTTATTGACTATATCCACATATGAAACAAAAATTATAATCAAATATTCTTCTATCCCATGTATATTTGTTCTACAATAGGTACTTAGTATAGACATGCTTTCTAGCAATGTCTCTGGCTTAAAGTATTGAAATATTCTTACATGGCTTAAGTCATATAAGCTGATAATTAAATTAATTCCATAGAAGCTAAAAGCAAATGAGCAATTTGGTAGTGGAAAGTCAGTTGTTTGGATAAAGAGATAAAATAAGCTTCCCTAGAGAGAAGATACAAAATTTTCTACATTTAAATGAAAGTCTTCTCTGAATAATGTTTTTTCTGCCTCTATATAAAGAGGAAGGGACCTACAGAAAAAGTCTGGAAATAGCTATTAATTTATGACTTCTTCCTGTTGTAATAACAAACGATAGAGATTTCATGATTTGTTATTAAAATATTGAAGATAACATCATGATATTATGTTGTAGATAGGGATGAATTTGGTGTTACAGACCTCTAGGATCTAATGATGTAATGAAGCTGAAGAGCATCCAGGATGTTCAAAATCTATGGCATATGATCATTATAACCAGCATTTATATAGTGCTTTTGGAGTCAAGAAGATCAAAGTTTGAAATGTGTCTCCAATAGCTAGGTTATGATGGATAAGACTCTGTGTTCCAGTTTTCTCATCTGTAAAATGTGGACATTAATAATATCTACAACAAAGATTTATTGTTATTATCAAAAGAGTCCACTTGTAAAGCATTTTGCAAACCTAAAACTCCCTTTTTCCTTTTTCTTTTTCATATCTTTTTTACAGCTAGGGAAACCAACAGTGATTGAGGCTAAGTGACCCCAGCACAGATAGCTCAGAGGCCTGGGGCTGTGCAGGCTCCATGTAGTGGTACAGACATTTCGTGGCAGAGAACCTATGGAAATAATCAAACCAGAAAAGGTCTGTTTCAATCAGAAACAGGAGGGAAGCAGCTAAGCACAAGCAGCTGGCACAAACACCAGCTCAGATAGTGCAGAGTCTTGAGGTATTAACTGATTCTGTGGGATGGTGTAGACTTTGCAAAGCAGAGAATCTATAGGGAGGAATACATAGGAGTGTGGATTCTCTACAGCAATGTTGGCCACTCTGCCCTGGTCACAAGCCAGTAGAAGAGCAGAGAAGTTATAAAACATCCAACACAAACACAAAAGATCAATAGTGAACCCCAAAATCCCAGAATCTCATAGTCCTTGACCATGCCCACCAAGCAGCAGGAGTGAATGAGCACTGACCCAGCTCACCTGCCTCCCCTTGGAAAACCTCCCTGGCCCTAACAACAGACTTTAACTTTAAAGAAGAATGAGTAAAGAGAACTGAGGATAGCTTTTATGGTGAAAGAGAAGAACAAATTTCAAACCTTGAGGAGACTAAAGGCAGATTGTTTCCAGATGAAGCCCTAAAAGGTGATATAATCTGATCCCCATCACAAAAGGCTCTCCTAGAAGAAATTAAAAAAGGATCCTAAAAGAGAGCTAGAAGAAAAATAGGGATGGAAAATGAAAAATTTGAAAGAGGATTTGGAAAAGGCAACACAGAAAGTATCTGATGAAAATTCACTACAAAATAGACTTAGTGAAATGGGAAAAGCATATAATTCATTAAAAGATAGATTTGATAAAGTGAAAAAAGAAAGCAACTCCCAGAAAAACAGAATTTGTGAAACAGAAAAAGAAAATAACTCCTTAAAAACAGAATTTGTGAAATAGAAAAAGAAAATAACTCCTTAAAAAACAAAATTTGGGAAATGGAAAAAAAATCCACAGGACAAAATAACTCATTTAAAAATTCAATTGGACAAATACAAAAAAAATTTAAAAAGTAAATGAAAAAATAATTCACAAAAATTCAGAATTGAACAAATTGAAATGAATGACTCAATGAGACAAGAAGAATCAGTCAAGCAAAACCAAAAAAATGGAAAAATAGAAAAAAAATGTGAAATACCTAATTGGGAAAACAACCAACCTGGAAAATAGATCTAAGGAGAGACAATCTAAAGATTATTGAACTCCCTGAAATACATGATGAAAAAAAGAGACTAGACACTACTTTTCAGAAAATCATAAAAGAGAACTGGCTGGATATCACAGAAATAGAAGGTAAAATGACCATTGAAAGAATTTATCAGATATCTCCTAAAAGAGACTCCAAAATTAAAAACCAAGGAATATCATGGCTAGATTTGAGAACTATCAGTCTAAGGAAAAATATTACAACTAGCCAGAAAGAAACAATTCAATACCGAGGAGCCACAATAAGGATTACTTAGGACCTAGCAGCTTCGATTTTAAAGGATCAAAGCACCTGGAATCTGATATCCCAAAAGATGAAGGAACTTGGAATGTAGCCAAGAATAAATTACCCTGCTATATTGAGCATTTTCTTTCAGGGAATAAGATGGGCATTCAATGAAACTGGTGAATTCCATTTATTTTTCTTTTCTTTTTTTTTTTTAATTTTTTTATTTATTTTTTTTTATTTAATAGCCTTTTATTTACAGGATATATACATGGGTAACTTTACAGGATTAACAATTGCCAAACCTCTTGTTCCAATTTTTCACCTCTTACCCCCTCACCCCCTCCCCTAGATGGCAGGATGACCAGTAGATGTTAAATATATTAAAATATAACTTAGATACACAATAAGTATACATGACCAAAACATTATTTTGCTGTACAAAAAGAATCAGACTCTGAATTATTGTACAATTAGCTTGTGAAGGAAATAAAAAATGCATGTGTGCATAAATATAGGGATTGGGAATTCAATGTAATGGTTTTTAGTCATCTCCCAGAGTTCTTTTTCTGGGCATAGCTAGTTCAGTTCATTACTGCTCCATTAGAAATGATTTGGTTGATCTCGTTGCTGAGGATGGCCTGATCCATCAGAACTGGTCATTATTAATCAGAGAAATGCAAATTAAGACAACTCTAAGATACCACTACACACCTGTCAGATTGGCTAAGATGACAGGAAAAAATAATGATGATTGTTGGAGGGGATGCGGGAAAACTGGGACATTGATGCATTGTTGGTGGAGTTGTGAACGAATCCAACCATTTTGGAGAGTAGTTTGGAACTATGCTCAAAAAGTTATCAAACTGTGCATACCCTTTGATCCAGCAGTGTTACTACTGGGATTATATCCCAAAGAGATTATAAAGAAGGGAAAGGGACCTGTATGTGCACGAATGTTTGTGGCAGCCCTTTTTGTAGTGGCTAGAAACTGGAAACTGAATGGATGTCCATCAGTTGGAGAATGGCTGAATAAATTGTGGTATATGAAAATTATGGAATATTACTGTTCTGTAAGAAATGACCAACAGGATGATTTCAGAAAGGCCTGGAGAGACTTACACGAACTGATGCTGAGTGAAATGAGCAGGACCAGGAGATCATTATATACTCCATTTATTTTTCATGAAAAAGCCAGAGTTAAACAAAAAGTTTAAATATAGAATTCAAGAGAAGCATAAGAAGGTAAAAAGAAAAAAAAAACTCTTGAGAACTGTATTTCTGTTATGGGTATACTTTGAGAGTATATGTATAATCTGATTTTACTGTTATAATATAAAAAGAAACTAAAGACAGAAAGGGGATTGTAACAGAAAAAAAAGGGGGAAAGTGGAGGTAAAATGAGAGAAATTCCATCTCAGGAAGAGGCAAAGATAACATATAATTGAGGGAAAGAAGGGAGGGTGATAAATATTATGTGAATCTCTCATCACATTTGGCCCCCAAAAAAGAATATTAGATATATTTGGTTTCACCAAGAAACATATCTTACCTTGTAGAAAGGTGGGAGGAAAAAAGGAGAAAAGGAAAGGGGTAGACCAAATAGAAGGGGAAAGAGAAATAATAGGGGAAAGGTATAAGAAAGAGGAAGGGTCTCTAAAGGGGGAAGACTGCTTGAGGCAAGTACTGCTCATAAGTAAAATACTGGGAAGGAGGAAAAGGGAAAAAGGAGAGAGAAAAGTATAATTTGGGGTTAATAAGATGGTAGGAAATCCAAAATTAGTAGTTTTAACTGTAAATGCGAATGGGATGAACTCTCACATAAAATGTAAGTGGATAGCAGACTGGATTTAAAAACAGAATCCTACAATATATTGTTTACAAGAAACATATTTAAAGCAGAGCAAGATATACAGAGTAAAGGTAAAAGGCTTGAACATAATCTATTATGCTTCAGGTGAATTAAAAAATAAAAAAAGCAGGGTTAACTATCCTGACCTCAGATCAAGAAAGCAAAAATTGATATAATTAAAAGAGATAAGGAAGGAAACTATATCTTGCTAAAGGGTACCATAGATAATGAAGCTATATCAATATTAAACATATATGCACCAAGTGGTATAGCATTTAAATTCCTAAAGGAGAAGTTAAGAGAGTTGCAAGAAGAAATAGACAGCAAAACTATAACAGTGGGAGATCTCAACCTTTCACTTTCAGAACTAGATAAATCAAACCCCAAAATAAATAAGAAAGAAATTAAAGAGGTAACTAGAATACTAGAAAAACTAGAGATATGATAGATCTTTGGAGAAAACTGAATCGGGACAGAAAGGAGTACACTTTCTTCCCAGCAGTTCATGGAACCTATACAATAATTGACCATATATTAGGGCATAAAGACCTCAAAATCAAATGGAGAAAGTCAGAAATAGCAATTGATTTTTTTTCAGATCATGATGCAATAAAAATTACATTCAAGAAAGAGCCAGGAGAAAATAGACCAAAAAGAAATGAGAAACTAAATAATCTCATCCTAAATAATGAATGGATGAAATAGCAAATCATAGACACAATCAATAATTTCATCCAAGAGAATGACAACAATGAGACAACATACCAAAATTTGTGAGATGCAGCTAAAGTAGTAATAAGGGGGAATTTTATATCTCTAGATGCTTATTTCCAAAAAAAAAAAAAAAATAGAAAAAGATCAATAAATTGGGCTTGCAACTAAAAAAGTTAGAAAAAGAACAAATTAATTTGCAGATAATATGATGGTATACTTAAAGAACCCCAGACAATCAACTAAAAAGCTATTAGAAATAATCCACAAGTTTAGCAAAGTTGCAGGATACAAAATAAATCTACATAAATCATCAGCATTCTTTTTTTTTGCCTGTTCTATTTCTTTTTCTGAAATGGGACTATTCAAGCAATTTACTTCTTCCTCTGTTAGTCTGGGAAGTCTATATTTTTGGAGGTAGTCATCCATTTCACTTAGGTTATCAAATTTATTGGCATAAAGTTGAGCAAAATAACTCCTTATTATTTCTCTAATTTCCTCTTCATTGGTGGAAAGTTCTCCCTTTTCATTTTTAAGACTACTAATTTCATTTTCCTCCCTCCTTTTTCTAATCAGATTTACCAAAGGCTTATCTATTTTATTGGCTTTTTCATAGAACCAACTCTTAGTTTTATTAATTAGTTCAATAGTTTTTTACTTTCAATATTTTTAATTTCTCCTTTTAATTTTAGAATTTCCAATTTAGTATTTGATTGGGGGTTTTTAATTTTGTTTTTTTTTAGTTTTTTTATTAAGCCCAATTCATTAATCTTTTCTTTTCTCTGTTTTATTCAAGTAAGCCTCTAAGGATATAAACTTCCCCTCTTATTACCGCTTTGGCTGCATCCCACAAATTTTGTATGATGTCTCATCATTGTCATTATCTTGAAGGAAATTATTAATTGTATCTGTAATTTGCTGCTTCACCCAATCATTCTTTAAGATGAGATTGTTTAGTTTCCAATTACTTTTGGTCTATTTCCCCAACTTTTGTTGAATGTAGTTTTATTGCATCATGATCTGAAAAGAAAGCATTTACTATTTCTGCTTTCTTGCATTTAATTTTGAGGTCTTTATGTCCTAATATATGGTCAATTTTTGAATAGGTTCCATGAACTGCTGAGAAGAAAGTATATTCCCTTTTATCTCCATTCAATTTTCTCCAAAGATCCAACATACCTAATTTTTCTAATATTATATTTACTTCTTTAATTTCTTTCTTATTTGTTTTGTGGTTTGATTTGTCTAATTCTGAGAGTGCAAGGTTGAGATCTCCTACTATTACAGTTTTGTTGTCTATTTCTTCTTGCAACTCTCTTAACTTCTCCTTTAGGAAGTTGAGTGCCATACCACTTGGTGCATATATGTTTAATATTGATATTGCTTCGTTGTTTATGCTACCCTTTAGCAGGATGAATCATCAGCATTCTTATACATAACTAACAAAATCCCACACCAAGAGATGCAAAAAGAAATTCTATTTAAAATAACTGTCTACAGTATAAAATATTTTGGAATCTATCTGCCAGGGGAAATTCAAGAACTATATGAGCAAATTTATAAAACACTTTCTACACAAATAATGGCAGATCTAAGCAATGGGAAAAATGTCAAGTGTTGTTAGATAGGTTGAGCAAATATAATAAAGATGACAATAGTACCTGAACTAATCTATTTATTTAGTGCTATACCAATCAAATTCCCAAGAAACTATTTTGCTGATCTACAGAAAACAGCAACAAAATTCTTCTGGAAGAACAAAAGGTCAAGAATTTCAAAGGAATAAATGAACAGAAAAGCAAATGAAGATAGCCTAGCTGTACCAGGTCTAAAACTATATTATAAAGTGGTGGTCATCAAAACCATTTGGTACTGGCTAAGAAATAGAGCAGTTAATCAGTGAAATAGGTTAGGTTTACAGAACAAAATAATTAATGACTATAGCAATCTAGTATTCAACAAACCCAAAGACTCCAGCTTTTGGATTAAGAAGTTACTATTTGACCAAAACTGCTGGGAAAGTTAGAAATTAGTATGGCAGAAAGTAGGCATATACCCACACCTAATACCATCTACCAAGATCAAATTGAAATGGGTTCATGCTTTAGACATAAAGAATGATATTATAAACAAATTAGAATAATATAGGATAGTTTACCTCTCAGATTTGTGGAGGAGGAAGGAATTTGTGACCAAAGAATAATTAAAGATCATTAGTGATCACAAAATAGATAATTTTGATTATATCAAGTTAAAAGTTTTTGTACAAACAAAACTAATGCAGAGAAGAATAGAAGAGAAGCAATAAACTGGGAAAACATTTTTACATCCAAAGGATCTGATAAAGGCCTCATTTCTAAAATATATGGAGAAGTGAATCAAATTTATAATAGTTTGAGCCATCCTCCAATTGATAAATGGTCAAAAGATATGAATAGATAATTTTCAGATGAAGAAATTAAAACTATCTGTAGTCACATGAAAAGACGCTCCAAATCACTATTGATCAGAAAAATGCAAATTAAGAAAACTCTGAGATAACACTGCACATCTGTCAGATTGGCTGAGTGACAGGAAACAATAATGACTAATGTTGAAAGGGATGTGGAAAAACTAGGGCACTGATATATTGTTGGTGGAACTGTGAACACATCCAGCCATTCTGGAGAGCAATTTGAAATGATGCTCAAAAAGCTATCAAACTGTGTATACCTTTTCACCCAGCAATGTTTCTACTGGGCCTATATCCCAAAGAGAGCATAGAAAATGGAAAAGGACTGACATGTGCAGAAATGTTTGTGGCAGATCCACTGGAATCTGAGTAGATGGCCATCAGTTGGAGAATGGCTGAATAAATTGTGTTATATGAATGTTAGGGAATATTATTGTTTTGTAAGAAATGACCAGCAAGATGATTTCAGAAAGACCCAGAGAAACTTACATGAACTGATGTTAAGTGAAATGAGCAGAACTAGATCATTATACATGGCAACAAGAAGGCTATACAATGATCAATTCTGATGGACGTGGTTCTCTTCAATATTGAGATGATTCAAACCAGTTTCACTTGTGCAGTGATAAAAAGAGCCATCTACACCTAGAGAGAGAACTGTGGGAATAGTGTAGAACACAACATAGCATTCTCATCTCTCTGTTATTTTTTGCTTGCATTTTGTTTTCTTTCTCAATAATTCTTTTTTTTCCTTCTTGATCTGAGTTTTCTTGTACAGCAAGATAACTGTATAAATATGTATATATATTTGTATTTAACATGTATTGTAACATATTTAACATGTATTGGACTACCTGACGCTAAGGGAGGGGGTGGGGGAAGGAAATCTAAAACAAAAGGTTTTGCAAGGGTCAGTATTGGAAAAATTACTCATGCATATGTTTTGTAAATAAAAAGCTTTAAAAAAAGGTGGTTAATACAAGATTCATGATCAAATCTTTCTGACTTAAAATCTAGCACCCCATCATATATTACATTACCTATCTGCTTCATGTGAGGATTGAAAAGAAACAAAGGAAAACACTTATTTAGCCTTTCATATGATCCAGACTTTATATATTCAATGCTTCACAAAATTTGTTTTATTTGATCTTTTCAACCAGGCGGAAGGAACTGGGAATAGTGAAACTGTTCTATTTGTTTTAAACAGCAGAAGCAGAAAAGATTAATGGGAATTGCTAAGAGATCAATTGGGGTTAGTTAAGAAAAAAACTGTTTAAAAATTAGAGATGTCCAGTTGAATAGGCTGCCTTTGGAAGGTAGTGGATCCACAGATCTTCTTTCATTGGAGGTTATCAAACAAAGGCTAAATAAGCTAGTAAGATTTTAGAGGGAATTATTTTTTTCTAGCATGAGTAAGACAGATGGTCACTGAGATCTCTTTCAACTCTAAAGTTCTGTTTTATCCTGATGGAGTTCACAATCTGTGAAGGGGAGAGAGGTCATAGACACAAAGAATTGCAATGCACAATATTTGCATGATAACTGTGTTAAGAAAGTGTAAGCAAAAGGTTTGTGAGGTATTTGAAGTTTAAGCACTATATTGACAAAAAGATGTTTTTCTCAAAAGATTCTAATGAGAGAAGAGCTGGACTATTTTTTTCTCCTTATTTCACAGATTGGAAACCTGAATCATGGAGAGGTGAGATGATCTATCTTCAGCAACAGTTAATGAATGCTGCAGTGAGACTACAAACTTTGATCTCTGGTTTCTTGTTTATTAATCCATTGAGTCTCTCTTTACCTCTATTCTCTAGTTTCTTCTCTCTTCAATTACCCAAATGCATGAGGGCAAGTTTCTAGTCAGTTTTAGGGAATAATCAAAATTGTTGGGAACATAATCATTTGATTTTTTCTTTTTCCTAACTGCCTCTTGAGAAAAATGAGAGGACAGCTAAGTAAGAACCATCGATAAAGTGCTGTGTTTACTGTCCAAAAAAAAAAAAAAAAAAAAAAACAGTTCAAATCCTGAATCAGAATAATCACTGCCAATTTTTAGCTATTTTACCTGGACAAGTCATTTAATGTCTGCCGGTCTCATTGTCCCCATCTTTAAACTGGAGATAATAATAGCATCTACTTAACATAGATTTTTTGAGAACAAAATAAAAATAATGTGAATTTGTTTAATCTTAAAAAAAACTATATGAATGCCTGCTATTATTAGTAGCTGTAATAATTTGTAGTTGTTATGTCAATTTATACTTTAGATATAGTTCACTCTACCATTTGGTGGCTTTCTAAGGTTTGCAAAAATAAATACATACACACATTATATGTGATGTAATGGCCTGAAGCTGAGCAGATGCACTGATGTCTGGTCTAAGCACTTATGGATAATTAGCAATTGGACAATACTCTATTAATATATGCTTGGAGCAAAAATGGCCCTGCCCACTCTCTGTGCAAGTTTGATGTGTTGTATAGGAGACTGGATAAAGGATTAGGTGGGTGGAGTGCAAGAGCCAGAGGCACTGCTGGCTGGATTCATCCTGATTGCTCTCACTTCCTCTTGCCATTCCCCTTCACCTCCCCAAAGAATAAAGATCAAGGATTTTCGCTTATCCTGACTCCAGCTGATTTTAAAATACACTGGGTGCTAAACATGGTCATCACATGTTATGTGTGTATATGTATATGTATATTTATATTTACACTTACACACACATATGATATATATGTATATACATATGTAAATATGTACATTATACATGTGTATGTACATATATAATATTACATTTTTCTTTTGATAAAATATACATATATGTGTGCACAGGTATATAGAGAACATAGACATATATATATATATATATATATATATATAATATGTATATATGTGTGTGTATGTATATTTGGTGAAAATATGGGCCTTCAATGCTACAAGGCAACCTTACTATATTTCCTTTATCAAATCACTGTATTCTTCCACAGTGTCTCTTCAATCCTTTTCATCTCTCCTCAAACTTACCCTGACTATTCTTCTCCACATTCTCAGTTTAGAAGTTTGTCTCATATTTTATTTTATTTTTAATTTTCTTTTTTTTTCTCTTATATTTTATGGAAAAAAAATTTGAGAGCATTTACTCTTAGTTTCCTTGTCTCTCCTCTTTCTTCTCTTCTATCACTCAGATGCTTTCTACCACTATGTACTCTTTCACCCCATTTCACATAACAGAAAGATCTTACTCTACCAAAGGTAAATTCTCTACTTGTTTAAGCAATCCTATGTCATCCCAACTCCTTTAATAGATTCCCTTTGTCATCCCTATGTTACCACTTATTTTCAAGCTCTCCCAGGCTAATGACTCATTCTCTTCTGACTATAAACATGCCTATCTCACTCTCCTCCTCAAAATGATCCTTCCATCCTCACTATCATCCTGTATCTTTTCTTTCTTTTGTAGATAAACATCTTAAAAAAAAAAAAAAGAAATAAGTGTTCTCTCTGTCTCTTCCCATTCTTTTCTTAACCCTTTTCAATGTGGCTCCTGATTTTATCATTCCTCTCAATGTTACTTATCACCTCTTAGTTCCTATACAGTGACCTTTTACCTATCTGCATTATACTTTTAACATTATTTAACATTTAATGTTATTTTAACATTATCCTTTAACAGTATTAATAATTCTCTCTTTGAAATTATTTTTTCTCTGGGTTTTTAGGATAGTTTTCTTTTCTGGTTCAGCTCCTATCTGACCACTCCTCTCTAGTCTCTTTTACTAGATCCTCATCAGGATCATGCCCTTCAATCATAGGTGTCCCTCAGGTCCTGTCCTCTTCTCTTCTCCCTTTTTACTACTTCACTTGGTAACCTTACCAGCTGCCATTGATTTAATTACCATTTTTATGTTGATGATTCTCAAATATACCTTTCCTACCCTAGTGTCTCTTCTGATCTCTAGTCTTGTGTCTCTAACTACCTTTCAGACATCTTGAACTGGATGTTCATAAGACATCTTAACCTCAACATTTTCAAAATTGAACTCATTATCTTTCACCTTAAACACTAATCTTTCCAAATTTAATTAGTCAAGGACATCCAGAACTATAATCTAGATATTATTGACTATTCTCTCTCTGTTTCTCCCTTTCTCTCTCTCTCTCTCTTTCTCTCTCTCTCTCTCTCTCTCTCTCTGTCTCTATCAATCTGTCTCTCTCTTTCTCTCTCAATCTGTCTCTCTCTTTCTCTCTCTCTCTTTTCCCCCTTCTCTCTCCTCCTATCTCCAAGCTTTGCTAATGCCCATTAATTTTACCATTGAAAAATTTCTCAAACATTCTCCCTTCTTTCTTCTTCCCACTACTCTGTACAGGTCCTCATCAACTAGCTTTTGCTTATTGTAATAGCCTAATGAAGAGTCTGCCTGCCTCAAGATTCTCCCCACTGCCCTCTATCTTCAATAGATTCTCATCAAGTTTAGGTTTGACTATCTGAACCCTACTGTCCTTTCAATGAACTCCAGTGGCAGCCTATTGCCTCTGGGATCAAATTCAAAAATGCTCTATTTATCATTTGAAGCCTTTCATCATCTAACCCTCCCTTACCCTTCCATTCTCACATCTTACTACCTGATATATATTTCAATATAGTGACTCTGGCCTCCTGAATGATTCCTTCTTGACTAGGGGAATTTTCTCCTGCTTCCCCATCCCCATGCCTGGAGGGTTCTCATGCCTTCTTTCTACCTTTTAACCTCTCTAGTTTCCCTTAAATCCCAATTTAAAATCTTTTCATTCACTGATATCCTTTTCCAGTCCTTAATTCTAGTGCTTTTTTTTTTTCTCCATTCACTACTTCCCATTTATCTGGCATATAGTTGGCTCTTTATACATATACAGGTGAAAAAACATACATTTTTTTTTTTTTTTTACTTTTGATTGTCACATCTTTCAGTCCTCACTGAACTTTTCCAATCCCATGGACTATACATAACATGTCAAAACTTTCTATCTCACACTGTCTTTTGAAATCCAAGCTCAAGTTTGTTGCTTCCATGATATTATCTTTCCATCTCCTCTTCTGCCATCTCATTTTAATTTTGCACTCAATTTTTTCCCAACAGTCTGTTCTAATGACTTTTCTCATTATATGGCCAAAGTATTTGAGCTTCAATTTCAATATTTGATCTTGCAGTGATCTGACAGGTAAGATATTCCATGATCATCTAAATTAAAAGGATTTTGCACAAACAAATAGCAAATCAAGCCCTTGCCCCAGAAGTATTAACCTTCTCTGAACACCATACATTCCAAATAGGATAGCAGACAGACTAAATCAGATTGAGAATAACCCAGGGGCTTCAAACCTGTCATTGAGTTAGAAGGATGTCTACCCCAACCATGTAAAGACTTTCCCCCATAGAATGTGCAGATGAAAACAATTTGTTGCAGTGATTTTGAAGTCAGTTGAAGCAGTCACTGTGGAAAATTTGATGTTTGCCAAACATGGACAATACTAAGGTCATCCGCTGCATCTTTGGCTAACATCAGTCCCCTTGACTTTTGTCCCTTCACTGAACTTCATTGATTTGGGTAGAAAGTGAGACAGATTACTTTACAAAACTGCTTCACTTAAATCCAATTCACATGCTAGTCAAGACATAATCTATGATGTCATTAGTTCTCTTCAAAAATAGGCAAAAAACAACAATTGTCTAATTAAATGGGATTTCTCTTTTTAGTTTCTTCCTGATAAACTTTGTTGGCAATATATAAAAATGCTAATGATTTATGTGGATTTATTTTGTTTCTTGAAACTTATTGAAGTTGTCAAACTAGATTTTTTTGTTGATTCTCTAAAACTTTCTTAAGTATGCAATGATATCATTTGCAAAAAAAGTTATAGGATTTTTCCACCATTGTGTATTCAAATTAATTTCATTTCTTTTTTCTGACACTATTGATATATTAATTATTAATTACTTAATGAATAATGGTAATGATATTGGGCATCCTTGCTTCACTACAGATCTTATTGGGAAAGATTGTAGCTTATCTTTATTATAGATAATGTTTGTTGATGATTTTAGGTAGATACCATTTATCATTTTAAAAAACAGTTCCATTTGCTCCTATGCTCGCTAGTGTTTTACTGCTATTATTTTTAAATATAAATGAGGGTTGTAATTTGTCAAAAGTTTTCTTTTTCTGTATTGATTATAATATTAATATGAGTAATATATATATATATATATATATATATATAGAGAGAGAGAGAGAGAGAGAGAGAGAGAGTTGAGGCAATTGGGGTTAAGTGACTTGCCCAGGGTCACACAGCTAAGAAGTGTTAAGTGTCTAGGCCAGATTTGAACTCAGGACCTCTTGTCTTCAGGGCTGGTGCTCTAACATTATGCCACCTAGCTGCTCCTAAATTTTTACATCAATATTAATTAGGAAACTTAATCTGTAGTTTTTCATTCTCTGTTTTTGTTCTTCCTGGTTTTGGAATTAGCAGCATATTGTGTCACAAAAGAAATGTGGTAGGACTACATCAATGCCTATTTTTCCAAAAAAGTTTATATAGCATTCAAATAAATTGTTTTTTAAATGTTTGGGAAAATTCACTTGTGAATGCTTTAAGCCTTGGGGATTTTCCCTAGGAAGCTTGTTTAATGCTGGTTGATTTTATTAAAGATAATGTTAAGTATTCCATTTTCTTTATAACACTATGAGCAATTTTATATTTTTAAAAAATTTTCATTTTGAAAGTAAGATTTATTGACATATAATTAAACAAAATAAATCAAAGTAATTAAATAATTATTTTGATCTTCTCTTCATTGGTGGTGAATTTACCCATTTCCTTTTTTTGTTAATAGTAAGTTCTTTTTCCTCTTTTGAAAAAAATCAATTATTTTTTACCTATTTTTAATTGTTTTTTTTTAACCACAAAAGCAGCTTGTAGTTTTATTTATTCATTCAATGCTTCTCTTATTTTCAGGATTTATAATTTGATGTTTAATTTGGAATTTTAATTAATTCTTTTTCTTGTTCTTTTTTTTTTTAGTTGTGAACCCAATTCAACAGTCTACTCGGTCTGTTTTTTCCCCTAAGGACTGTTTTGATTGTATTTCATGAATTTTGGTATGTTCCTTCATTGTTGTTTTTCTTCTGTTTAATGAAATTATTTACTGTTTTTAGATTGGTTTTTTGCCACTCCTTCTTTAGTTTAGATTATTTAGTTTCAAATTAATTTTTAATCAATGTTTCAATGGTCCTATATGAATATAATTTTTGCTGCATTATGATCTCAAAGGGATGCATTTAATATTTTTTGTTTTCTATATTGAATTGTGACATTTTTATGCTCTAATTCATGGTCAGCTTTTATGAAGGTACCCTATATCACTAAAAAAAATATATATATATTCCTTTTTATCTCCATTCAATTTTCTATTCATCTCCTTAACTTTTTTTTTTACTTTTAGTTAGATTTAACTATTTCTAAAAAGGGAAAATTGAGGTCCTCCACTAGTATAATCTTATTTTTTTTCCTATAATTCATTTAACTTTTCCTTTAAGAATTTTGATGCTAAACCATTTGGTGTGTATATATTGTTGTTGATTTTATTTGGCAACTTTTGGCAAAATTCAATTTCTCAGCTTATCTTTTTAAATTAGATCTTTGCTTTTGCTTTGTTTGAGATCATAATTGCTACTGCTTTTTTTTTTTTACATCAACTGAAGCATAATAGATTCTACTTCAGTTCCTTAACTTTTTTCTGTGTATGTCTTTCTGCTTCAAGTGTGTTCCTTATAACCAATATATTTTCAGATTCTTGTTTTTAATCCTCTCTGGTATATGCTTCTGTCTTAAGGGTGAGCTCATCCTATTCCCGGTTACTACTACTTTTGCATTTTCTTTTATCCTATATTCCCCCTGTGCATCTTTTTCTCTCTTTCAATTTACTCTTCAAAAGCCTTCTTTCCTTTTGACCACCATCTCTCCCAGTCTGACCAATTTGGAAGTACTCAGGTGATTTCATGCCTTTACTCTGTCATCTTGATTCTTCCTTATCTCTGAATGGCATTATTAATACAATTTTGCAGATGAGGAACTGGGGTTCAAGAGTTGAAGAGCCTTATTTTGCCATGTTCAGAAGCTTTAAATATCAAAATGAAGAGTCAGATGTGGTACCTCCTGACTCCAAGTTTAGTTGATTCTCTTTCTGCTAAAGCACAGTATCCTTCAGATGATATAGTATAAAGTATTCAAGTAGTATATGTCACATTTTATCCATGATAAAACTAAGACTTTAAAATTTTGAATTAATTTGTACAGAGCCCCATAATTAGTAAATAGCTGGCAAGTCCAAGCTAAGAACAGTTAGGATTAGCAAAGATTACTTACACAGCCTAGGTATTTGTTAATAAAAGATTCAGGTGGTAATTGACCCAGGAGAGATTACATTTCAATATGACAGGCTCCAAAAATTGAGTTAAAAAACACAAATGTAAATTACATAATAATGTAACTAGAATTATCTAATAAATGTCTGTTTGTTAAATCTAATCTAAACCCTACATATGACAGATAAGTGAAACCCTGAGAGGGGAAGATTATTGTCTGATGCCACAATTATAGTGATGGAGATGCTTGTTGACTCTGAAACACTAAAAAAGAATACACACACACACACACACACACACACACACACATTGTGAGTGTATGTGTGTCTATGTAAATTCTTAAATTTTAATTTACTTTTTGTTTCTTCTTCAGAACTATTGTAATTCATGTGCAAAACTACAGGTTGTTTTGAATGATATGGTGTATGTTAGAAAAAAGCTATGGGTTTGGATTAAAAAAATATTAGGAACAAATGTCAGTTACTGTAACTTAGTTTCTGTGTGTCCCTGGACAAGTTACATTGCTTCTCTAGCTCTCAATTTGATCATCGTAAAATAAATGAAAACTAAATGATTTCTAAAATTTTTTCCAACTCCCAATCTATGTTCCCTCACCATAGATGTATGCTTTTGACATTTGATACTCAATTATAATAATTATCTATGCATGGAAAAGGATAGTTTTTAAAATGCTCATTTCATTTTCTTCACAAATCTAATTCAAATCCAGATGTAAACTCATATCCCACTCCATCCCACATATACACATAAACAAATCCTCACCCATAAGTATACTGTGATGAAGGATATCGTAAAGGAATAGATGGAAAAGGAATAGAAGAAGGATGAGGAAAAAGAAAAAAGAGGGAAGAGAATGAGGAACAGGAGAGGTAGGGAAAAAGGAGAAAGAGTAGGAAAAGGAGGAAAAGAGGAGAAAGAGGAGGAGGAGGAGGAGAAAGAAGAAGAAATAAAAGAAGAAGAAAAGGAGAAGAAGAAAAAGAAGAAGAAGAAGAAGAAGAAGAAGAAGAAGAAGAAGAAGAAGAAGAAGAAGAAGAAGAAGAAGAAGAAGAAGAAGAAGAAGAAGAAGAAGAAGAAGAAAGGGGAGGAGGAGGAGGGGAAGAGAGGAGGAGAAAGAGAATAAGAAGGAAAAGAATAAAGAAGAAGAAGAAAAAGAAAAGAAGATGATGAGAAAGAAGGAGGAGGAGGAGGATAAGGATAAGGAGGAGCTGAAAATGAGGACGACAAGAATGATGAGAAGGAGAAGGAGAAGAAGAAAGGAAGGAAGGAAGGAAGGAAGGAAGGAAGGAAGGAAGGAAGGAAGGAAGGAAGGAATTTGCCCAAATCTCTTCACCTTTCTTTGGTTGAACTAAGAAATCTCTAAGATCTATCTCAATGCTAACATTCTGTGTTTTTAGGACAGTCTAGTGAAGTATCTGTCATATGTCCCAAAAGTCTGACATCTCCTCCCCACCCCTATCTAGACTCATCTATACAACTCTAATCTAGACTGGGAGCTAAATTTGGCTTCTGTCCATGCTTTGCCAGGTAGTAGTTGTTGGATAATGAGAAAAATCACTTAACTTTTAATTTTAACATCAGCTTCAATTGTCAAATTGTACACACAATGGGAACATTAGTATCCCCTTCATTCTCATCTTTATCCTCCTCATCTTCATCGCCATTCCCTCTCCAGTGATCACTAGGTATAGCACAAACACCAGTTTTGTCACTTACCAGCTACAATGTTTAATCCTTCATAGTCCTTTAAGCTAAACACTACCTATACTCCTCTCTCTCCCAGACACTGCTTTTCAGGTTCTGAGATACTTTCTCAAAATGTCTTATTCAAAACCGAAGAAGAAAAAAAATATTCTATTGATGAATATTTGATTTAACAAAGAAAAAAGGCTATTTTGATGCTTCTAAGCCTCGGTAATAGTAAATGATTCATAAATATTTATTAAGGACTATATGACAAACACTGTGCTACCCCTGGGGGATACAGTTGTTAAAAAAAAAAAAAAAAAAAAAAAAAGAAAGAAAGAAAGAAAGAAAAATCTTACCTCCAAAGAACTTACCATCCAATGTTACTTAGGAAAGAACATGGCAAAAGTCAATGAAGTTCAAATTATACACATTTCGTTAAAAAATGATATGTCCTGAGGTGTAAGTTCTGTCTCTCTTCGTAAATGGGTTTAATAAGAGAATGGAGCACAAATCAATTGCCTGATTGGGTTTACATAATTCTGAGAAAAAATCAAGCCAATTGTGTTCATCATGAGCATTCTCTGTTATTTCACAGGGAGATAATCTTAAACTATTTCCTCATCTTGTGGTTGCTAGAGGATTCTGAGAGTTTTGTACACCTTCTATTGACCTCTAGTCTCATTAATGTGGTAATTCCCTTTAACCATACACATCACAATCCATCAACACTTACTAATCCTGTGTGACTTTTGTCTATGTGGGTCCATAAATTTATTAGGGGAATGATTTGATGTGGTGAGAGTTTCCTCTGAATTTTCTAATATTCCTTGTGTGTGAGGGCAGTGTGCTGGCTGTAAATCTGCATGTCTCACTAGCCCATCTTATTTTATGGCACTAGATAAGTTCTTTATCTCAGAGTTCTTAAAGAGAAATAATTATCCAACAGTGTTAGAATTTTTCCAAATGCCTCCTTTTAGTGATTGTGTTGTATAGTCAGCAAAGCACTAGATCAAACATTAAACATCTGGGATTCAAATACAGACTTTGTACTTGTGTGATCGTGGACAAATAACATGGGGTCATGCGGACTAACTCCAAAATAAATGTATTCTGTCAAGAAAAATTCTTTTAAAAAGAGACAAATAATCCTTTTTTATATCCCCCTCACCCGATATCATTTGTTTACATAGACTCACACACTTGTGTGTGTTTGTGTGTGTATTTAGAGCGTGTCATAATAAACTAGGTGATGAATTTATCTTGTCACAGAAACACATGAATCCATCAACTATGTCTGGGTGAAGGTGTTATATATCAGGGGAAGAAGGGATACTGTGGAGAAAATCATGGAAAATTGAAGTATTGAGCAAAAGTATTTATGTTATTGTGTTTTCAGTTAAAATCAAATTCTCAAATAAAAATGGATTTAAAGTTTAATAGATTAGTTTGTCATTTCTCAAATTATTTTAAAACCATGAGAATTTGTATGCTATGAAATGTGGATTCAGTGAAAAAAAATTTAACATTATTCATATCTCTTCATAAAATATTAATATCAATCAGCAAATATTTTTCAATCACTTATTATGTGACTATGCTAGAAACTGGGGTTTAAAAGACAAAAGAGAAAGAGTCCCTGACCTTAAAGAATGTATAATTCATAGAGGTGATTTCATACCATAGTTTATCCTGCCAAGTAGAAGGTAGATGACCTACCCAGTATGTAAGAATCCTGGATTTGTCAGGAAGAAGAGATCAAATCCATTGTCAAACACAGAGGCTTGCATGGTATGAGGGAGAAATGTTTTGGGATTAGGAAAAGAGTAGCATGTAGGGTTAAAAAATCTGTTGTTTGTCTTTTGTTCTCACAGAGAACCATACATCAAGGAAGTGATGACATGACATGCAAGTAAGTTGGGATTTCAGTGACGGACGGCTGTACAAAGTCACCTACTCACTTTCTCCTCCAGAGCAATCAGGGTTCAGTGCCAAGATATAGATCAGGACACCAGGAGATGGCCTGCATGCAGTGGGAGACCCTGGTCTTTTCAAGCAAAGGTCTCTAAAAGGTTTCAGTTTGACTGAGGTAATGCCATCAGTGATTAAGGCTAGAAAAGAAATGAGGCAACAAGTGGCCTCTTCCACCTAGTCAAAAAATAAAAAAAAATCCAGCCTGGGAGGTGAAGACTCTGGTTTGTAGCTAAAAAAGAAACACTTGCTACTTCCATTCACTCCGAGTTAATCAGGGTCCTAAAAATGACCAACTGGGGCTTAGCCTGGGACCTTTTCCTGGCCAATCAATGAAAACCAGAGTAACTGAAGTTTAAGGAATTGTCCTTAAGAAAGGAATCTAGTTGTTAAACCCCAAGATACCCTGGGAGGTTTCAGCAATCAAAAGAATTTGCAGAAAGAAGGGAAGGGAAACTCCACATGTCCTACCAATTGCACTGCTTTTGAATCTCCTTAGGTTTCTTCATCATGCTACTATTCATTGAAAATTAAATTAGTCTTAGTACTCTCACTTTTACCCTCTGTTTTTCTAATTGGACTTTATCATTGGAGAATAGATCAATAAGTTTCAAAAACCTCCATTCAGTAAGGGCTCCAAGAAGAGTCAGCTTATTTCTCACTTGCTATATTACTTTGGGGCTCTGTAGGGCTTCTTCATCAAGTCCTATTTTTATTCTATTACCTTTCTCCCCACTTTTTAGCTTTCTTATATGTGTTGTCTTACTCTTATTCGATTCTAATTTTCTTGAGGAACTTATTTATAGCCCTAGACTTTAGCACAGCACCTGGCATATAATAGGTTTTTAGTAAATTTTTATTGATAGGAAAAAGAAAGAAAGAAAGAAAGAAAGAAAGAAAGAAAGAAAGAAAGAAAGAAAGAAAGAAAGAAAGAAAGAAAGAAAGAAAGAAAGAAAGAAAAAGAAAGGAAGGAAGGAAGGAAGGAAGGAAGGAAGGAAGAAAGGAAGGAAGGAAGGAAGGAAGGAAGGAAGGAAGGAAGGAAGGAAGGAAGGAAGGAAGGAAGGAAAGAGGAAAGAAGAAAGGAAGGAAGGGAGGGAGAGAGGGAGAGAGGGAAGAAGAAAAAAGAAAGGAAGAAGAAAAAGCAAAAGGAAGGAAGGAAGAAAGGGAGGGAGGGAGGAATTTCAAGTTATATTAGGAAAAGAAGGGGGAGGGAAGGGAAGAAGGAAAGAGTGAGGTAGGGAAAGAAGAAAAAAAAAGAAATTAAGAAAGAAAAACAAATGAAAATTCAACATCTTTCTCCCTATGTCGTGTCAAAGAAAAGTCATGGGTAAATAATTAATAGACATATTGCATAGATATTCTAATAAAATAAAGGCTTCTGAACTAGAATTGACAACATTTGCAAATGAACTGTCTGATTATTAAGAAACACTGACTGCATTTCCATCTAATTAATTTGCAGTATTTTGTGGGAAAGCAGAGCTGACAGCTGCAGTAACAGGGCTAGCCCTCAGCAAGAGGGAAAAGTGGATAATGTTTGACTTCACTATAATATAGGTCCTATTGATTCCACTTCCATAACATTGCTCACATTGGCAAGAGACACCATCCCCACTAATACATGATTTCAGCCTACTTTATTGTAACTATTGTCATTGCTTCCTAACCAATCTCTCTTGTCATTTCTCTTTTTTTCCAATCCATGCTGCTACTTCCAGAATAATCTTCCCAGTGTCTAGTCTCCTTAATGCCTAAAACATCTCCCTGTTCAGAGACCTTGAGAATCTTCCAGTTATTTATAGAGTAAAATACACAGTACTTGGCCTGATATTCCAGTGTTTCTCCAACCTTTTTTTTTTTTTTTTTTATCAAGTAATGATTTATTGGAGAATCCTCATGTACTTTTCAGGTATTCTTCGTCTAAGTCAAATTGGACAATTTGTCATCTCTGTTGTCCTATTCCCTTTTTAAGCCTTAAAACTCTGTGCACATTGCCCCAGATCATTTCTACTCAGTTCAGTATTTTTTGAAATTCTTTTTTTTCTCCAAGGCCTTGCTCAAGTATCACATCTTTAATGAGGTAGCCCTTTTTGCTAAAATAATCTGTCTTAATTCCTTAACATGTCTCTGTTAGGATGTCACTTATATAAATTGATCATATTCTTTTTTTGTGTGGGGATATAGGTGTATTTATTTATATTTTCTTATAATTGGAGTACACTTTTTTGGAGCACATTTTTGAGGGGGGTATTTTCAGCATAAAGTATGCAAATAAATATTAAATAAATACTTGTTTAATAAGTTTATATAAGTTTAATAATATATACATAATATAATAATAATATGATAATGTTTAATAAATTCAAACCCATGATTTCATTGGTGTAGGAAAGTATAAATAAAGGGCATATTTACCAGCTACATAATACTATATACAGCTAAGTAACTTCTGGTCTTAGAGTTGTTAGTGATGATGATGGTATGTTTGGAGGGAGGGGTAGTGAGAAGCTGAGTGATTTGCGCTATTCACAAAATCAATATGTGTCTAAAAGAGAATTTGAACTGAGATCTTCTTGACAGATGCTGGTCTTTCATATACTATGTCACATGTTGAATTGTCTTGACTTTAAAAATCTTTCAAATCTTTACTTTTCATTTCCAAACATTTCTCAGTTTATATTCTTTCTTCCTGGATTTTAGTCTAGCCTCCAGCCAATGACATAAAATGAAGTTTATTAATGATTTATGATTAATTATAATTAATGATAACAATACATAATGTTAACATGTATGTAATACTTTTAAATTAAAAAATAAAACTACTATCTGTCAATATTCATAAAAATTCTGGAAAGCAAAAACTAAAAATGTACAGATGAAACAGCCTTCGAGAGATTATGTAATTTAGAGAGATTATGAGAGTTGGTCATATGACTAGTAATTGTAGGAGCAGATTTATTTTATATTTTATTTATCCTGAACTTAAGAAATAAAAAACTTTTGGTAACATAAGAGAAAAATATGATTATACATGAAACTGCAAATCTCTTAAGTACACTTTGTTATTCCTTTTAAATATATAAATAAATCTATCATTTAACTTTTTTTTTCTTTTTTGCTTCTTACACTTCTGTCCTAGAGATGGCTACCATTAAACACAAATATGTGTATGTATATACACATCGGTGTATATATGTAAAATCATTCTATGCATTATATTTATTAGTATTTTCTCTGGAAGCAGATAGCATCTTTCTTCATATGTCCTTTGTAGTTAATTTTGGTATATATAATAGTCAAAATGACAGCCACTCACAGTTATTCTTAAAATAATATTGCTGTTATCATATACAATGTTCTCTTGGTTCTTCTCATTTCACTCTTCTTTATTTCATGCAAATTTATTCATGATCATCATTATAGCACAATAGTATTCTATCACAATCATTTATCACAGTTAGCCCAATCATTTCCCAATGGACAGGCACCCTTGCAATTCCCTGGCTCTCTAAATTTCCTCCATAAACAAAAACAATATTGCCAGGAAATGAATGTAGAGCAGCCCAAAAAAAATTAAAAATAAGATTAAGAGTTAACTTCTTTAGACTACTTGAGAGGTCCTCAAGGAAACCACTTTCAGAAGATTTGGTGTGAGTTCTCCTGGCTTACTCCACTGAGCCAACAAGCAGAAGAACCTGGGCCAGCACTGTGGGGCAGTAGATTGGGCCTCAAGAACTTTCCCATTAGGAGCTTTAATCCAAGGAACAATGTTGGGATCAGAATGCTGAGTCTGAGAAGACTGAAAGATTACCCACTGTTCCTGGACATGGGTCCTAGCAATGTTGATCAGATGTGATCCTGGGTTGCAACTATGGATGGAAAGGAGCAAGCAAATACCAGGCTAGTGTAATACCCCAGGAATCAAGACCACTTAGAGCCAGTGTTACTGGGGGCCCTAATTGGGAATTAGGGAAAGAAAGGCTTGAGGATTAAAATCTGATTACAATAGTATACTGCCAAAAATAAAATAAAAAAAAAATGAACAATCAAAAGAAAAAGAACCCACTAAAGATGTAAAAGAAATTCTGAGTTCATATTCAGAGAAAGATAATGAGGTTAAAGAAAAACACTTCTTCCCCAAAGAGTAATACTAAATGGTCATACACCCAAAAAAAAAAAAAAAAAATTCTTGCCAGAACTTCAAAAATCAAATGAAGAGAAAAAAATAAAAGCAATCCAAGAAAATTATGTAAAGATGTTTAAACAACAGAAAAAAAGAAGTCCAAAATCTTAAGAAAATTAAAACTGCAGAGGCAGAGCCAAGATGTAAGTAAATGCAGCAATTCCCCCAGCCTCTCCCCAAAATGCTCCTAATTCCTTTAAATAATGACTCTAAACAAAATTTAAAACATTGGAACACCCAAAAGACAGGGTAGAACATTTTCCAGCAAAAGGCAACTTAGAAGTTCAACAGACAAAATCTGTGACACTGGGGAGGGCGTGTAGGCTGAGCACAGGAACCACTACTGCCCATTAGCTGCAGTGCTGGAGGCTCCTAGACCAGGGGACGCCAGGGAGGACTCGGCAGGTCAGTGGAGAGAGTCTGTGACAATGAGGTGGGAGACTGTGTGCAGTCCCAGAGCAGCCCCAGTCAGTGAAGCCTCAGCTCTGGCCAGCACATGAGATCTCATAGTCACAGTGGGGCAGGGACCCTCCTCACAGCTCCAGGGCAGAACAGAGGGTTTGTGATCAGGTTCCCAGAGGGAATCTCTGAAAGCAGCCGCACCAAACCCTGAAGCTGGAAACAGGAACCTACTTTAACAAAGAGTTAAAATCCAAGAAATAGGCTAGGAAATTGAGACAACAGAAGTTTCTGACCATTGAAAGTTTTTATGATGACAAGGAAGATGAAAACATATAATGATTGTATTATCAGAATATGATAACAAAACCAAAGCTCCTACATCCAAAGCCTCCAAGACAAATAAAAATTGGGCTCTGGCCATGAAAGAACTCAAAAGGGACTTTGAAAATCAAATAAGAGAGAGATGATTCTGGGAAAATCTCAGAATAGGTTGGTAAATTTCAAGCTCTCCTGATTTCCTCCACAAATAGAAGAAATTTGTCCCTCAGAGCAATCATAGACTGGTGAAAAACCAAGAAAACTTTGGGCAAAACAGGGGTCCTCCTGATACAACCAACAAGATCTGATGAAAGACCTCAGGCCAGGATTAACCTGTCTTAAGTAAAGATACCTCCTGGTTAACTCCTCAGAATCACCAAAGGAGACCCCTCAGACTAGTTGGATAGGGCTGGAACCTATCTCATCAGGAACCACAAAGACTTTCATTTCCCACAATGTTTGTAGAGTTGGATTTTGAGTCTCAGAAGATGAAATAAACCTCAGCTGATTGGGAACACCAGGCCCAGCTGTGCTGGTGAGACTGGCCCAAAAAGAAAACCTCGACACAATAATGTAAGAAATAATGCAAGAAAATTGTCCTGGAGTGATAGAACATGAGCAGAAAGTAGAAATAGGAAAAAAAATCCATTAATCACTACCTCAAATCGATACTTTGTGGAAAACTGTAGAGGACCTGAACTCTGAAAAGGTGTACTTAAATCCAGGTGAGCAAGGTACTTATGGTTAAGTATATACTTAATTCTTAGTATGGTGAAGTAATGGTTGCGCACTCTCAATGTGTTGTAATGATGTAATTTTACTGAAGTATTTAAGGGCTGAGGAAGGAACACAGACATCTCTTTCAGCCACAGACACAGAGAAGACATCAGACTCCAGACTTCGGACTCCATCTTTGACCAGCCTGATGGTGACTCTCCTGCCTTCATCACTTCTCCACCTAAAGACCAAGGCCCATCCAGAGATACTCCAGAAAGATCACCTGGACATTACAGAAAACACACAGGAATGTTATTGCCAAATTTTGGACCCTTAAATCAAATAGAAAATTTTCTAGGAAACTATAAAAAAGCAATTCAAATATACTGGAGCTGCAATTAAAATTCTATAATACTTATCAGCAGTTACAATAACAGACTGACAATCAAAAGAGCTAGGATTGTGGCCAAAAATATCATATCCAGCAATATAATCCAAAATTTTAAATGAAAAAAAAGGACATTCAACAAACTTGCAGATTTTCAGTAGTTTCTATATAAGAGCCAATATCAAAGATCAATTTTAAGGCATTTAATATGAACAAACTATTTAAACATGGAAATTTTATTTATGTATTTATATATGTATATATGTATATTTTTAAGATCTACATCAACAATAGGATAATTCAAAAGATAGATTGGCAGAATTAAGGAAAAAAGAATAAAGTAAATAAGGCATGCATTGGAGTACCTAAGAACAATTTATAAGGAAGTAAAGAAAAAGTGGACATTCATGAAGTCATGATTATTCATTATTATGGCAGTTAGAAAGAATATATATAAACAGAAGGCATGGATGTGAATTGAATATGAAGGAATAATATCTTTTTAAAAAATGATAAAGATAAATTTCTGTACCACTCTGTAACCCTCTCCTCTCCCTTTTCTCCACTTCTGTAAAAGTTTTCTCTTGCCTCTTTTTTTATGGCAAATAACTTGCATCATTCCACTTGTCCTTCTCCCTTTCTCCCAGAACATTCTTCCTCTTACCCCTTAATTTTATCATTTTTTTTTTTAAAGCATTCCTTATTTACTATATTCTTTACTCGGGGCAAAGAGAAAATAACATCCATACTCAATAGTGGTACAGAAATTTATCTTATCCTAGGAAATTAGGAGGGGAATGAAAGATGCAAAGGGGGGGAGAGTAATAAAAGAGAGAGAATCTTGGGGGAGGAAATGGTCAGTACAAAAACACTTCTGAGTAGGGACAGAGTGAAAGGAGAGAGAATAAAAAGGATCTGAAAAAAGGATCTGAATACGAATTAAAGCATTCTCTATTTTCCTTTTTATCTTTCTTTTATTTTTAACATAATTTTTCTTGAAGATTTTATTTTCATTTAGGTAGGATCAATGTTTTCTTTCACAACTTTTATGGAAATATTTTGCATAACTTCACATGTGGTTTCTCAAATGTGGATGTGGATACAAGAGAGAACCTATTACCCAAAAATCTTAAAAACAAATATAAAAATTATTTCGAATGTGACTGGGGATGATTTTAAATAAATAAATAAATTTAAGAAAAAAGGAAAATTGAAATTGGGCAAGAGGAATTGAATGACATAAGATACTAAAAATCTGAAACATCTAACTATAAAAACAACTGATCTGGAGAAGAGGTAAAAGAGAGACAATATAAGAATTGTTGAAAAACTTGAAAATTCTGATCAAATCAAAGAAATTTTGATACAAAATTAAAAGAAATTTGAAAAAATTTTCTTGAAGTTTTAGAACAAGAGAGTAGTGTAGAAATAGGGGGGGAAACAATCTATTGTTCACCACTTGAAAGAGGCAGATTTTAAGCCTGGCTCAGGCTGAAACCAAATCCAGAATGGATTTCCATTATACTGCATTGTCTTACAAAATTTTTTAGTTAATAAATACTTTGGAGATGATTAAAGCCAATGCCCTTAATCTATAGGGCAATAAGTGAGCTAGTGACTAGCTTAAGATCACAAAATAAGATAATAAGACAAGCCTAGAAACATCCTATTTCCTTATACCCAGTGAAATAATTTTATTGACTTTCACATTTTAGTCTTAAATATTTGAGAAAATACTAAAACACAAAGTGTTTTTAATTATATATAAATGTGTTATAATAAATTTGATTAATGAATATCAGAAGGTCTTGTCTAGTTTGTTGTTTTTAATTACATACTTCAAAGAAAGGGACTGCATAATAATGTAGAAGGACAACTGGATTCAGCTTCACAAGGCTTCATTTGGAATGTTAACTCTGCTACTCTAGGACTCTATGACCTTGAGGTTGCTTCTTTCTTTGCTAGGTTTTATTTTTCACATATGTAAGATGAAATTATAGGAGTCTATAATGTCTGAAGTTCCCACTGATTCTAAAATTTATGATGCTATAATGTTCCTTGATGAATTTGTGTTGAGAATCCCAGAAATGACTTAAATGGCATGTTACTGCTACTATTGCCCTATCAGGTACTGTTGGTGTAGGAAAGACAGTATATTTCTCTTGGAAAAAAGACTTAAATAGCATATGATAATTGCCTTAAAGTAAGAAAAAGATGCACACTAGGCTCATTCTGCTTGACACTATAGCATAGGATTAAAAATGATGTATGGAAGAATAGGAAAAAGTAGGCTTGAAACAAGGTAAAAATATATTAAGTCTTATACTAACTTTGTCCCATTCACTAAAGACATTCCAGTAAAGATGTATTGTGAACATCATCAGATATCCTTATATAGCCATGGATTGAATTAGATAATACATGGGACCTTCTCAACTCTTAAATTTTATTGTTTTTATTGGTCACTTTTATGTACAAAATCACAAATAGACATTTTATGAAGATGCTCCATTTGGGGATTTTCTTAAGAAAATGTTCTCTGTTTACCCAAAATCTTATTCTCCTCTGGTTTGAATGAAATACTTGAAAGCATCTTTATCATAATTGTTTTAGATTTCTTTTTTTCCTTTGGAATGTGGAAACAGAAAGGTACTATTACCTGTTCTTTCTCTGCAATTACATATTCCTCATTAGGGTGAGGATTCTTGGTTCTTCCTAAATCTTGGGGAATAACTTTTGTGGTCTTTAGCTATTTTCTTTTAACTCTTCAGAATCCTAGAAATTCTGAACTGCTTAGCAAACCTAACAGATGATCTGCTTTTAAACCAGCGACTGCCAGAAGACTATATCTCAGGATTTGAGATGTGACAATTTATACTGCTTTCTGAAGGTAAATACTGAATTGAGAAAATGATTACAAAATCATAGAATCTCACAACTATGTGTACCCTGAGGTATAATTGAAGACAACAAACTAATACAAATAGAAAAAAAAGATGGTAACTATCCTAAAGCAACTTATATTTTAATCAAGGAAGACAAGCATATAGGTTCCTGCTAATCAAGGGGAACCTGAGAAGAATATTTTAAAATGGACAATAAAGTAGCAAGTTGAAGGAGATGAAACACAAAGAGATTTAAGGTAAGTTTTGAGTTGATCTTAAGTTAAGAGAAGTGAAGAGATATGAAACATGGCTGACATCTAGCCTAAGTTGGTGGTCCCAAAGAGTGGGTTGTCAATGAGAAGAGAAAGGTCCCAAGGTAGAGGTTTTCCAGGGCAATAACATAATAAAAAAGAATTAAAATGTGTGAGAGTCCAGGTGAATGTTATATAATAATGACTTTTCCAAAGTCACAAAAATAGTCAATGTCAGGGCCAAAAATAAAATCCATTTATTGTCTTTGAAATCACTCTTTTATTTTTTGTTTGTTTGTTTGTTTATTTTTTCCATAATGTCTCTTAGACAATAAAATGAAAAGAAGTTTGGGAGAGGAGACAAATGATGTCTACTTCAAAATATGACAGAGCTTGTCCTTAATTTCCACCTTAATTTTTTTTTCTTGTCCTCTGAATGAATGCTTTTTGTACTTTAAAATCTGTGCATTGAAAGATATAATGGATTGGGGGCCAAAAATCCTAAGTTTGAATCCTACCTATGTCATTTACTACTTAGATAACCTTAGGAAACTCTTATCTTTTATCTTTTGTGAGCCAAGTTTCTTTGTCTGTAAAAGGAGTAGGGTGTCCTGATGACTCTCAAGACCTCATCTTGTGATTCTAAAATCTTATTCAATATTTTTTTGCAGAGATTTCCCATATTTCTTGGAGTTGTCCTAAGAACCAACAAAAATTACTGTTTGCTATGGGTTTTGATGCAATGATAGTCTGTCCAATATAATAAAAGAGTTTGATATATGTTTACTCTGGATTGAGAGGCTATGAATATAAATTAATTTTTTTCCCTGCTCATGGTAACATTGATTTATTCTTCTCTTCAACTCTATCATAGAAGAATGTTTTCTTTTATTTCCTTTCTTGGCTGCTTCCATCTTCACCACTTCCAAATAGGAATGGAATAGAACCAGCTCAACCTGGCTCATGAAAGTCAATCATTAAATTTTCAGTATGAACATTGATACCTCTGAAATCAGCAAATGCTTCAAATATAGGATAAACTTATTATTTTGCTAATTGTCTAGACTTAAGAAAGTGATGGAGAAAAAAGTTACTAATGGAAATAAATTTTTGTCATGCATACTTTTTTTTTTTTTTTTAGAAAACCAATCTTAAATAGTTACCAGTATATCACCATTTCCATTCGTCCTTACCAACATCTACATGATTTCCCACAGGAGTCTGATGACTCAAAATATCAGTATCATGGTATGATAAAAGAAGTTGAAACATGAAATCAGGAGACCTGAGTTCTATGGGTGAGGGAGGTACAAAGGTGAATAGCTGATGTCCTTTCTGGATAAACTTTATTGCCATTAGCAAGAAGAAAAGCAGTGCTTTCTATGATTCCACTTTGGAACCATATTATTCCAGAACAGAAGGTCGCATCAAATAACATTTACTTTATCTAATTACTGTCTAAAGTATACATACTCCTTGGAATATGATAAAAAAAATAATTAAATACTTGTTTGAAGAACTTACTCTTTCAGGGACAGGGAACTCAGTATCTTCTGGAGAAGTAAATTTAGTTGTTTGACTATAACATTCATTATTTGAAAAGTCTTCTTTATACAAATGCAAAATCTGCCTTCTCTTATATTCTGGTTCTGTCACTTTCCCCTCCTCCAGACACACACACACACACACACACACACACACACACACACATCATTAGGGAGGGAATTCAAGTTTTTGAATGAATTATCCAGAAGAGGGATTAATCCTGTTCTTGGCCCCAGAAAAGAAAAATAAATAAAATAAAATGGATAAAGATCACAGAGGTAATATTAGGTTTGAGCAAAAGTAAAGTTCCTATCAATTACACTAATATGGAATAGATTATACTAAGAGATAATGGATTCCACTTCCATGAAGACCTTCAACATGTAAAAAGTAACTTCTCAGGCATATTGTAGAAAATTTTATTTTTTAAACTTTGCTGGACTAGATGTCCATAAGATGCCATTGAAACATGAAATTTTGTGATTCTGTGAAGTTATATTCAAAATCTCTGATTTTACCAATTTAAGAAATTTCTACCACCAACTATACATGAAAACTCATTTATAATAGAATAATAGAAGTCTGACAGCATTATTTTGAGACAGAGAAGTTAAATGTGTCACCCAGGACTATCCTAGGTAGTCAGAATCCCAAGTGCTATTTGAACCCAGATCTTTCTGATTTTGCTTTCAGTACTCTAATCATTATATTTTATTGCCTTTGGTGGTGGACTGGTAGCAGAAGCAGCAGCAGCAGCCACAAGGGGAGGAGTATTTAGGGGACAGATATGATGTTTTAAAATATTTTTTTTTTTTAGGTTATATACATACCTTCATTTTTATAGACATTTCCCTTTCAGTCATGTTAGGAAAGAAAAATCAGAACAAAAGGGGGAAACCACAAGGGGAAAAAAAGCAAAAGGAAAAAGAAAGATGAAAATAGTATGTTTCAATCTGCAATCAGTTTCCATAGTTCTCTCTTTGTATTTAGATGACATTGGTGAGAGATAGTACCTCAGAGTTGTTTTAATTTACAATTCTCTAATCAATTGTAATTTAGAGCATTTTTCCGTATAAATATAGATGGCTTTAATTTCATCATCTGAAAATTGTCTATTCATCACCTTTGACCATTTATCAATTGGGGAATGATTTGTATTTTTATAAATTTGACACACTTCTTTATATATTTTAGAAATGAGACCTTTATCAAAAACACTGACCGTAAAGATTTTTTCCTTTGTTGTCCTAATTTGTTTATGATATTATCCTTTATGCCCCAACTGTGCACCCATTTTGAACTTATTTTGGTATAGGATGTGAGATGTAGGTCTATGCCGAGTTTCTCACATATTCTTGTCCAATTTTCCCAGCAATTTTTGTCAAAGAGTAAGTTCATATCCCAGAAATTAGAGTTTGGGTATTTATCAAATACTAGATTACTATAGGCTTTGGTTATTGTGTCATATGTATCTAATATGTTCTGCTGATCAACTACTCTACTGATGGCTTTGATGACTATTGCTTTCTAATATAGTTTTAGATTTAGTACTGCTAAGCCACCATCTTTATATTGTTTTCATTTGATATTCTTGACATTTGTTCTTTCAGATGAATTTTGTAATTTTTTCTAGTTCTATAAAATAATATTTTGGCAATTTGGTTGGTCTGGCACGGAAGAAGTAGACCAATTTAGGCAGAATTGCCATTTTAAATTATATTAATTCAGCCAATTGATATTTTTCTAATTGTTTAGATCTGATTTTATTTGTGTGAGAAGTGTTTTGTAATTGTGTTCATATAGTTCTTGTATTTGTTTTAGCAAACAGATTCCCAAGTATTTTATATGGCTAGAATAATTTTAAATTGAATTTCTCTTTCTATCTCTTGCTTAGGAGCTTTCTTACATATAAATAGAAATGCTAATGATTTGTGTGGATTTATTTTATATCCTGCCACTTTGCTAAAGCTGTGAATTGTTTCTGGTAGGTTTTTGGATGATTTTCTAGGATTCTCTAAGTATATTATTATATCATCTGCAAACAACGATAGTTTTATTTCCTCATAGCCTATTCTAATCCCTTAATTTTCTTTTCTTATTACTAAAACCACAATTTCTAGTAAAATGTTGAATAATAGTGGTGATAATAGGCATCCTTATTTCACCCCTGCTATTATTGGGAATAGATCAAACTTTTCTTCATTACAAATAATGCTTGCTGCTGGGTTTTAGATAGATACTGCTTATTATTTTTAGGAAAGCTCTCTTCATCTCTATCTATTTTATCTATTATTTTTTTCATAAAACTATTAGTTTTATTAATTAGTTCAATAGTTTGCTTTGTTTCAATTTTCTTAATCTGTCATTTGAATTTCAGAATTTTTAAGTTGGTATTTAATTGGGGGAGTTTAATTTCTTCTTTTTCTAGCTTTTTTAGCTGCATGACTAATTCATTGATCTTCTCTTGCTCTATTTTATTCACGAAGATAGTTACAGATAGAAAATTTCCCCTAAGAACTGCTGTAGCTACATTGCATAGGTTTGGTATGTTGTCTCATTATTATCATTTTCTTAGATGAAATTATGGATTACTTCTGTGATTGGTTGTTTGATCTACTCATTCTTTATAATTAGATCATTTAATTTCCAATTGGTCTTTAGTCTATTTTTCCTTGGCCCTTTTTTAAATATAAATTTTATTGTATTGTGTTCTTAAAAGGAAGCATTTACTATTTCTGTCCTTCTGCATTTGATTGTGATGTTTTTATGTAGGTGCCACAAATTTTTGTCCCTATTCAATTTTCTCCAGAGGTCTATCATATCTAGGTTTTCTAGGATTCTATTAATTTCCCTAGTTTCTTTCTGGTTTATTTTGTGACTAGACTTGTCTGATTCTGAAAGGGGAAGTTTGAGGTTCCCCACTAATAGAGTTTTGCTGTCTATTTCTTCTTGGAACTGGCTTAAAATCTTCTCTAGTAATTTGGCTATTCTACCACTTGTTGCATATACATTTAGCATTATTACCATTTCATGGTTTATACTTTCCTTACTTTATGTATACTTTCCTTCTTTATCTCTTTTAATAACAACTGTTTTTTCTTTTGCTTTATCTGAGATCAGAATGGCTATCCTTCCTGTATTTTTATTTGCTGTCATCACATAAGAGTCCATTCACAACTACACTTTCAGTCCATTGTTTTCCCATCTGGTATAAACAGTTTAAATTTTAAATAATTTATATTTTCCCCTGTTTACCTTTATGTTTCTCATGGGTCTTGTATTTGTAAATTAAAATTTCTGTTTAATTCTGATGTTTTCACTAGAAATAATTAAAAATTTCTTACTTCATGAAGCTCCATCTTTTCACCTAAAAGACAATGCTTTATCTGTCTGGGAAGTTAATTCTTGGTTACAACCAAGATCCTTTGCCTTCTGGAATATGAAATTCCAGGCCCTCCAATCTTTTTGAAGTGTAGAAGCTGCTAGATTCTAGGTAATCTTGACTTTTGTTCCTTGATATTTGAATTGTTTTTGTCTAGCAGCTTTCAGGATTTTTTCCTTGAGGTTTTAGTTTTGGAGTTTTGAAATAATGTTCCTTGGGGTTTTCCTTGTGGGATCTCTTTCTGAAGGTGATTGATTCATTCTTATAATAGGTAGCTTCCCTCCTCTCCCCTGGCCCTGTTTCTAGGATATTGGAGCAGTTTTCTTTAATGATATCTTGAAGAATGCATTCTGGGCTGCTTTTTTTTTGGTCGTGGCCTTCAGGCAGGGCGATGATTTTTAAATTGTCTCTTCTAGATCTATTTTCCAAGTCAGCTGTTATTCCATTGAAGTATTTCACATTTCCTTCCATTTTTTCATTCTTTTTAATTTGTTTAATTCTTGCTGTCTCATAGAGCTATTAGCTTCCATTTGCCCTATTCTTGTTTTTAATGTATGATTTTCTTCAGTTAGCTTTTATATCTCTTTTTTCCATTTGGTTAATTCTACTTTTTAAGGAACTGTTTTCTTCAGACAATTTTTTTTCCTTCCTTTTCCAAGCTGTTGAGTTTCTCATGGCATACCTCTCATTTCCTTTCTCATTGTTTTCTTCTACTTCTCTTACTTGCCTTTTAAAATCTTTTATGAGCACTTCCAAGACGCCTCTTTGGGCTTGAGACCAATTCATAACACTCTGAGATTTCTTATGTCCTCATCTGAGTTTGTGTTTTTGTCTGCCTTGTCAGTATAGTAGTTTTCTCTGGTTCAGGTTCTTTTCTGTTTCTTGTCCATTTTCTTTCCTTTTCTTTTGGTATTTCCTTTTTTTTTTTTTTTTTTTTTTTCCTTTCATGGTTGATTTCTGCTTCTGGGGTAAAGGGGGATGCTATCCTAAGTTTCCTGTGCAATTCTGAGCTTTGACTTTGAGCACAGGGTTCCCTTGTGTTTGTAAGGGGCAGCTTTGCCTCTTCTGTTCAAGAAACAGATTGGTTTCCCAGAGTTTGTTTTCTGAGCTAGGAATGGAAATTGTCCCACTGATTTTCTCCTCTATTGAGCCAGGACTGAGGGGGTCTTATTTGCTGATTTTCTGTGACTAAGACCCTCTCACCGGCTTTCTCAGAGTCTGTCTGACCTGGTCTGAACACTCTTTTCACCCCAATGAGACTGACATTTTTGGAAGTTTTTTTCAGTCTGTCTTGAGATGGAGAGGGGTTTATTCCATCAGATTATGTTCAGAGACTTGGTTTCATGTGTTTTTTGAGGGAAACTGGGATCTCTTGAGCAGCTTCCTGGCTTTGCTCTGCCATCATCCCTTCTTTCCTTCCTTCCTTCCTTCCTTCCTTCCTTCCTTCCTTCCTTCCTTCCTTCCTTCCTTCCTTCCTTCCTTCCTTCCTTCCTTCACTATTAGGAAATTCTCTATACAGAATAGCACTGCTTTGTCACTAGTTCTCAAAGAGACTGCTCAGGACCACATAGCTAGTGTGTGGTAGAAGTGCTCTTTCTTACTTGTATGTCAACACTGCATATGTTTGTAATTAAAATAAATTATAAACAGTATATAATTTTTTCATCATATCATATTTCATTAAGATATGTAGTATAAACTGCTATAATTACATGATAATAATTATAATTACACAAGGCAAAGTAATAGAAAGAGGGAAAATATTCAACTGAAAGTCAGGAAATCAAGGTTTAATTCCTAGGCCTGACATTTCTTAACTTTGGCTGCTGGGTAAAGCATTTATTTTCTTTGAAGGTATTTCCTCATCTGTAATATGGGGATTATGTATATATACTTCCACTCTCCTGGGGTTATTGTAAAGCATATCCTTTGTAAAATATAAAAAGTTCTGGAATATTAAACTATATCAGTAGTATGTCCATTGAACAGCTGAGAACTCCACTCATGGTCATACAATCAATTCATGGTTTGTCCCGGGTTAAAGACAGAACAGACGTCTTCATCAATTACTTTTCACTATTGTGATTAAACTGTGCTTTAATCACAAGATTAACTCACTTGTAAGGGCATTTCCCGTTACAGATAGCCTATCATTTAAGCAGGGAAATTCTGACAAAGAATAAGCAGGGATTATTCTCTGCTTAGTGACAAAGAGCTCAATGTATGAAAATTTCTTCATGGGCTCTTGCCCAGAGGAAATGGCACCCACCTTCATCAAAATCATTTCCCCATCTGCTTGCCTGAGAATTTCATGGCCAAAGACAGCTGCACTGAATTGAATTCTGGGTATATTCCCTAACCAGCCATCTCTCACTTTGCCAAAGCTTCCCGTAGAAACAGTCGGGGAAGGCACTATATCCCCTCCAGAGTCTCCATCTCTGTCTCTATCTCAATCTCTGTATCTCTTTCTCTGTTTCTGTTTGTCTCTCTCCACAAACACACACGCATAAAACACATATGTATACATATACACTACCACAGCCATATCTCTTTCTCTGTTTCTGTTTGTCTCTCTCCACAAACACACACGCATAAAACACATATGTATACATATACACTACCACAGCCACTACCACCATCAACCTCAATAATTAAAATTTAAAAAAATAAACACAAACATAGATAGCCATATCACATATCAAGTCATGTAATACATTCATGACTGTATGAAAAAAACACAAATAGAGGTCTACAGCACAGAAACTTCAATCCTTTCAGAATGGAAAACATGCATTCAAATACATTAGAGTACCTGAGGTAATCAAAAATATAAAGATACACAAACACAAACCCCCAATCCCTAAGAAATGTGAAACAAATATGGTATATATCTTACAAAGACATGCAACAAAAAAAATATCCATCTCCTTCAGTATGGAAACTACAGGATGCAGGATGTAACTACAAAACAAATAATACTACTTCCATAGGATGAAAAACATTGCAGACATATATGAAAAACCTCATATGAGAATATGAAGAATGGGAAGCTAACATATACAATAATTGCAATTATTTTAAAAATAAAACACAGACACTAAACAAAAACTTTGGTATGATCAGTACTTTGAGGTCTTCTGAAGCTTCACTGTGACTGAGGCAAGTGACACTAAATAGTGGGGAAGAGTCAAGAACAAACTAATCTCCCAGCTGCTCAAGCCTGAAATAAGAATAGAGCAGAGCTCATCTGGAGACTGATGCTGCTACTTAATGCAATTTCCAACAAACTGTTCATTAAATTCATAGCTGCACCTGCCACTCATTAATGTGTTCTTGCTTTTATATTGTTGTTGTTTTTTTCTCAAAATAAACTATTCAGCAACTTCATGAAGCAGCATATATTAGGCCAAGTCCAGGGGAAAGAAAGGAGGGGAAACTGAGGGCATATCCCTCTTTATCTGATAAACCAAGGCTTGGGATATAGAATCAACACTTGGAATCAGAAAACTCAGGATTCCTGATTCTATTATATACTTAAGAGTTGGGCTTGTGAAAGGGATTATGATCACCACTTTGATTCTTTGGCAAAGACATAATTGAATAATATTTGCTTATTCTAGCTTTATAGGGTATTGGAAGAATTTAATCAGAAAGTAATTTTGAAATTATTTTAAAATAAATTATATCATAAAATATTATTATGAAGCAATTTTACTAGGCTGGATAGTCACAGAATTATACAATCTCAACATTTTCTCTTTTTTTCAGTCCAATTTAATACATTATATTTCTTTATAACAAAAATGACAGAAAATCATCCTCCTTACTTTGACAGGAAATCATCACTGTTTGAACATTTCTAATAATGGAGACCTCATTGCCTAAAAGGCAACTCATTATGGTCTGGAAAAGCTTTAATAGTTAGAATTGTCTTCTTTATATTGAACCATGCCTTTTAACTGTCCATATCTTTTAACTTTTGGCCAGTGGTCTTCATTCTCTCTTCTGGAACCAAGAAAAGCAACTAAAATCCCTTTTACCCATGATAGACTATCATAAAACTAAGAAAGCAATCTATAATTCACATACCTTGAAGGGTTTTCTTTTACGGGCAAAACATTTCAAGATTCTTCATTAACTTCTCATAAATTAAATTCACCTCTTTCAACCCTGTCCTTCTCCCCTAAGACATCAGCTTACCAAAGTTTTTTCTTAAAATATACCTCAAAGAAATGGACAAATTATCAAATATGATTTGACAGGCAGGATTCTGAGGAATTATAGCCTCCTTTATTGTGGAAACTATAAAACTTTTATATAGTCTATCTTTGCAATTTTATAATTCCTTTATAAATTGATGACTAATTTTGAGCTTCTAATTATTTAAATATTCAGGGTCTTATTCATAAAAATTATTGTTAGTCATATTGCCACATCTTGTACTGTTGCAATTGATTTTTAAACTCTTTTAAAATCTCTTTCTGTTGTCCAGTGTATTGGTTATTCATCAATTCTTTGTGAATCCATCAATTTAATAACTATCATAACCATTTCTTCTTTAAACTAATTGATAAAATTTATGAAAAGAAAAAAAAGTCATGGCTAGGAGTTCTGTAGTCTGCAAAGAGATTTTCAACAAGGAGATAGGAGTAGGGTCTTAATTTCCCATATATGCAGGTCCCCAGCCAGAGACAGCATATAGAAAGAATTCGTTTTTCAAACAAGAGGTTAAATTAAGTACTTTAAATTCTGGACTACTAGGCCTGATTTATGATAAAAAAAAATAATTTCACATATGAATCAGTATTAAAGTTTTTCTAGTTCATCTAATAACTGAATTGAATGCCCTTCTATTAAGAATAGCTAGGTAGCACAGTAAATAAAGTGATAGATCTAGAGTCATGAAGACCCAAACTCAAATTTAACTTCAGATTCTAGTTATATGATCATGGACAATTCATTTATTCGTGTGTTTGCCTCAGTTTCCTCTTCTGTAAATGGGGTTAATGATAGCACCTACTTCCAATGATTGCTGTCAAATCAAATGAGATCATACTGGCAAAGGATTTAGCATAATGCCTGGTATTTAGTAAGCACTATATAAATATTAGCTATTATTATTATTATTAATATCCTCCTTTACTACCACTCTATCACATCTTTACCTACTAGTTATCTGAAGACCTACAGTGAAACAGCTACTACCACCCCAGTCACTCCATTGCACACTTTATTTGCTAGAATTTTTTTCCTTAGTAAGACATGGGAGACTGATAAGTTAAACATAACTCTTCACTTTTTGGTAGGAAAAAGTTTTCTTTTCTTTGCCATCCCATAATTCATGGCATTTAGCAGTGAGATACCTATCCAGAAAAAAAAAAGACACCTTACCCATCAGTTCAAGAGGATTTGAGCCAGCTGAGGGGACAGCAATATCAACATTCCAAACAGACAGAGATAGACACAAAGATAGCCATTTGATGGAAGAATGAGCTTTAAGAATTTTTATACCTGGCTGCAGAGAAAAATACTAGGTATGCATTAAAGACAGAGTTAGATCTGCCAAGTATGAGCTGAAATTAAATAAAAAGTACATAAGAAAAAATAAAGTTTGGGTCCCTATAATTTGGGAATTGTGAGCTGTTTTGGGTAGATATGTATTCCCTATATTTTATTTCATCATCAGTATGTTCTAATTTTTATATATTAAAAAATTGCTATTATTGTTGTTTATGATTATGTTGTTATTGTTTGTCTTTTGTTCCCGATAAAGATAATGAAATCAGGGAGGTGACTCCATGACATACAAGTGAATTGGATTTACATGAGGGAGGGCTGGGAAAAGTCACCTGCCTCACTTTCCCCTCCAGAGCCATCTGAGTCCAGAGGCCAGATATAGATCATGATGACTGCAGATGTCTTCCACAGATCTCAATTTGACTGAGGTCATCCTATTCAGTGATTAAGACTAGGTAACAATTAAGGCAAATAATCTCCTTTTTCTCCTAATCCAAAAGAAAATCTAAATAAATAAACACCTATTCTCATTGATTGGCCACCAATAGGTCCCAGGTCAATCCTCATTTGGTCATTGTTTGGGTTGACTGACTTAGATTGAATGTAATTAGCAATCATTTTGGAAAATCTCAAGATCTTCTCTCCTCATATTCAAATATATTTGGGGGCAGATGAGAGATAATTGTGTGTAGGTATATTCCCTATGCATTGCAGTAAATGCTTCTCCTGTGAATTAAAGGTATTTATTGGCTGATTCTTAAAAATGAAAATACCAAAAGAGGTTCATGCAATATCATACACACCCAGAGTTCCTTCTGAACATGAAGGGAGTTGTATTCTTGGGAATCCAACCAATAACTCATGAATAGAGCAGAAGAGATTCTGTTATCTTACAAGAATAGCATCAAGATGCATTGTTGGTGGAGTTGTGAACGAATCCAACCATTCTGGAGAGTAGTTTGGAACTATGCTCAAAAAGTTATCAAACTGTGCATACCCTTTGATCCAGCAGTGCTACTATGGGCTTATATCCCAAAGAGATCATAAAGAAGGGAAAGGGACCCGTATGTGCACGAATGTATGTGGCAGCCCTCTTTGTAGTGGCTAGAAACTGGATGCCCATCAGTTGGAGAATGGCTGAATAAATTGTGGTATATGAATATTATGGAATATTATTGTTCTGTAAGAAATGACCAACATGATGATTTCAGAAAGGCCTGGAGAGACTTACACGAACTGATGCTGAGTGAAATGAGCAGGACCAGGAGATCATTATATACTTAAACAACAATACTATATGATGACCAGTTCTGATGGACCTGGCCATCTTCAGCAATGAGATCAACCAAATCATTTCCAATGGAGCAGTAATGAACTGAACCAGCTATGCCCAGAGAAAGAACTCTGGGAGATGACTAAAAACCATTACATTGAACTCCCAATCCCTTATATTTTTGCCCACCTGCATTTTGGATTTCCTTCACAAGCTAATTAGCTTATTAGGGTAATATTGTACAATTGTACAATATTTCAGAGTCTGATTCTTTTTGTACAGCAAAATAACGGTTTGGTCATGTATACTTATTGTGTATCTAATTTATATTTTAATATATTTAACATCTACTGGTCATCCTGCCATTTGGGGGAGGGGGTGGGGGGTAAGAGGTGAAAAATTGGAACAAGAGGTTTGGCAGTTGTTAATGCTGTGAAGTTATCCATGCATATAACCTGTAAATAAAAGGCTATTAAATAAAAAAAAAAGAATAGCATCAAGAATGTGCATACTAAGTTCTTGAAAAGGTTTCTTGAAGTAAATAGAATTGTCAAAGCTCAAAATGAATTGAAATTATCAACAGAAGTGAAAAGCAAGTTTTTTTTAATCTTTTTATTTTTTCTATTATATTATGTTTTGTTATTCCTTATACTTAGGGAAAGTAAATTTATTTATTTTTAAGTTTTCTGGTAAATTTATTTTAATATATATTGTTTTATGAATCATGGTGGGAGAGAAAAATCAGAGCAAAAAGGAAAAACCATGGAAATGATAAAAAAAAAAAAAAAACAGAAGAAGCAAACATAGCATGTGTTGATTTACATTCAGTTTCCTAAGTTCTTTTTCTGGATGCAGGTGGCATTTTCTGTCCAAAATCTATTGGAATTGCTTTGAATCACTAGACCACTTAGAAGAACAGAGTCTTTCATAGTCAATCATCACACATTCTTGCTGTCATTGTGTACAATGTATTCTTGGTTCTGCTTGTTTCGCTCAGCATGTAAATCTTTCCAGGACTTTCTAAAGTCAGCTTGTTCATCATTTTTATAGAACAGTAATATTCCATTACCTTCATATGCCACAGCTTGCTCAGCCATTCCCTGATTGATGGGCATCTACTCATTATACAATTCTTTGCTATCACAAAAAAGAGCTGCTACAAACATTTTTGCACATGTTGGTCCTTTATGATTTCCTTGGGATACAGGCCCAGTAATGGCACTGATGGACCAAAGAGTATGAAAAGTTTTATAGCCTTTTGGGTATCGGTCCAAATTTTTCTCTAGAATGGTTGGATCCACCAACAATATATTAGTATCCCAGTTTTCCCACATTCCTCCAACATTTATCATTATCTTTTCCTGTCCTCTTAGCCAATTTGAGAGATATGTAGTAATACCTCAGAGTTGTTTTCATTTGCATTTCTCTAATCACTTTAGATTTAGTCACAGTAAATTTATTTTTAAGAAATTAAAATATAAGATTCCTACTTGAGGGATAGATAAAATTAATAATGAATTAGTGAGAGATAAAAACACCACTTAATTCTTATTTTGTTTCTGTTTTCATCATCAAGAAAGAGAAGGGAAAAAATTCTTAATAGGGAGTTGAAACTGAAGATAAATGAGAAGATGGTAGGAAATCACTGAGCTTAACAAAATAAATGCAGGTCACCATCACTAAGGCTGGACATCCCATACATAACCCAGCATATATTGTCCATAACAGAAACATTTTCAAAGGAACAAAGGAAAAAACTTATGAAATGACCAATTGCCAAATTTCTTAATCATGTTCCTAAAACTTAACAAAGCTTTTTAAATCAATAAAACAGACTGATCACATAGACAGAACATTTAACATATTAAAAATACCCAGAATCAAAATTTGTGTCCAGAGGCACCCAGACCCAAATAGTGCTTAAAAGGCACCCAGATTTATTGTCCAAAGACATATTCAGACCAGACATGTGTCTTAATGGATACCCAGAGCAGATGGCACCCACTGGTGTTCCACTGAGTACCTCCCAGACTATTGGTTTGCCAACTTATCTTCTGGGGACCTGAGGCACTAACAACAGACAGACAGAAAATCCTGCAGGGATTTTAAAACAGACTCTCTCCTGTGATAGCCAGGTGAAGGTGTCTGCAATAAGCTTTGCTCCGGCTGAAAACTGGTCTCCTAGTGGAAACTCTGGAATAATTCCCAAAGACCCCACACCCAGTCACCCCAAGGCTCCAGGCAGAAACCTGAAGGTCTCTAATCTCTAATTCTGCTCTCCAGGCTGGGCTTCCAAAAATAATGCTGGAGAAATTGAGGCAAGATAGAGATTAGAGAGTTTTTAATATTTTATTTGAGAGGGAGAGATTGTGCTGGGGCCAAAACAGGATCCATATTGCTCCCAGGACTGGATTGGACTCATGTCTGAAAGCATTGAACAATGAGTGAAGAATTCCAGGGATTCTTATAGGACTTCAGTGATAAGGGAAACAAAGGCAGAAGGCAGAGTGTACTGGTGAGCGGGAACTTTCAGGAATGGACCATAAATTTGGTTCTGAAAAGTTGGAGGTAAGGAAGGACCATAAATCCTAATAAATTGGGAGGGCTAGGTGCCACTCAGTCTGAGATGGGATAATATGCTCCCCCCCCCCCCCCCCCCCCCCCCCCCCCCCCCCCCCCATCTAAGACTAACCACCTGCAATTTTATGGCTGTATGAAATGGTAATGGTCAGGCCTCCCAGCCCTAATTTATATCAGTTCTAATGGTCAGGAATGGGGGTTGCAACCAGGGGGATTGAGGCAGAACAATTCAAGGAACTGAAGTATAACAATTTAGGAAAACTGAGGCAGAACAATTAAAGGAAAATGTGGCATAATACTCGGATTTACCTACCACATCCAAAATTGCCCTGGGTTCACCATCGTGATGTAAAGGCAGAGCCTGCCAAACCCCAGGCACCATCTCTCTTGGTCCTGAGGAGACCAGAGGACAAGGCACTGGGAAGAGGTGGCTCAACCCCACTGTGGGCAGTCTGTCTTCCTGTGCCCTTCCTGGTGGCACTTAGGGCATGGGTCTGGGGGTTTCCTCCAAGGACGATCCTGAGACCAATGGCCCTGGCCATGGCAGCTGAGGCACAAAACCCCATGGTTCCCAAATATGGCAGCAACTACAATTTGAATCTATTCTCTGATTTCCCTGATTCTGCAATTTTCCTCCTTTGCTGCAGCTTGTCCCCTATTATTGAAAACTCCAAAGGCTGTTTCCAACAGATGTGTCTAGGGAGTTTGAGAATTTGCAGCTTCCTCTGAATGTCTGGAGCAGACTGACTAATAAAATGCATGCTGATAGCAGTGGTCCCTCTTGAGAAGTGGGGTCCAGGTTAGTGTATTTCTTTAGAGCCTCTAGAAGCCTCCCCTGAAAGAGAGCAGGATTTTCCTCAGCTCCTTGTGTAACTTCCTTAAATTTTTCATAATTAACCTGCTTCTTAATTCCTTTCTTCATGCCTTCAGTGAGGCAGATTAGAAAATTATCCATTCTCTGTGTGTCTCAGCTTCCTTCTCAATAATCCCACCAGGGATCCCCCTACTGGGACAGCAAGAGCCTCTGAGGAGTATCTACCAGAAGAGGACTCAGCCATATCATCTCCAAACTTCTGGGCCAGATCCAAGATTTTCTTTTTCTCCTCCATGGTGCAGCAAGAAGAGATAATGATGTTACCATGTCCCCAGGTAAGATCAAATTGCAGGGAGATAGCTTTAAAGTCCTCAATAGGGTCCTCAGAGTAACGACCTCATTTTTCTTTAATCTGGGAAAGGTCTGACATTAAAAAAGGCACATGCACTCTGACTATCCCTCCCTGAAAGCCTGCTAACAGCAACAAACAACAACCAAAAAAAAAAAGAAAAAAGAAAAAAAAAAACTACTTTTCTCAATGGACAGAGTTTAGAAGGGGTGGCTAAATCAGGATCCTAAGGGAGAGAAAAAGCCTATTCCCTGGATAGGAGGTATTGAAAGGCAGAGTCTGGGCACTGTCGGATTCCCTGTTTAGGTGGTGAAGGTTCAAGGGGCCCAAGAGAAGGGTCTACTCTCAATTCCTTTCCAGTAGATTTAGGGATAGAGGTGAATTGTCCTATCTTTGCCACAGGCCTTAGAATTTCTAGTCCTATAGTGCCTCACCTTCCTCTGCTGTATCAGGGAGGGTGAAAAAGTGACAAAAGATTCCTTAGTCAAGAAGAAATTTTGCTGAGAAATGACAAGAGATTTCAAGTACAGATATCTCTAGTCAAGGAAAATTTGCAAAGCATAGAACTCAGATAACACAGGGAAGCTTTTCTAGGTGCTTGGGATGTTGCCAGCTGTAGGGGTGAAAAGGGCTTACCTTAACAATGAGATTATAAAATTGGAGGGCCCCACATTTGGGCACCAACAATGTTGAGGCAGAAGATATCCCCAATAATATTAGGGTCCCTTGGTCAATATCATGGATATGGTGAATTCACACATTATTTGTCTCCAATGTAAGGGGCAAAGATTTATTATAATTGAAGTGGATTTAAAGTTCCAAGGGAATTTAGAAAAGAGTCAGGATGAAGACGATAATTTTATAGGAAAGAGAAACAAAGATTAGGTTGATATGCTAATATTATGACTTAGAAGTACAATTGAGGAGTGATAGGGATGGAGCAGCTCCCATTATTGAATTCTATGGTTTACTGACCAACAAGATTGTTCTTTGGCAGCCAGCATTGTTTGTGGCTCTGCCAAGGCTGAGTAGCCTTAGGGTTTCTCAACTTTCTCACAACTCATCAAAGTGATGATTTATGAGTATTTGAGAAATATTTATGACTATTTAAAAAGTATTTATGGCTAACTACTCCAGTATCTTTGCCCAGAAAACCTCAAATGGTTTCAGAAATATCTGGTCAAAATTACTGAACAACAAAAGAAAGGGAAGTAAAGAAAGAAGTAGTATAATTTTATTCAGATACAAAAATTAATATCCATATGTATTTTAGACAAAGGAAATATTTGGGTTAGAAAATAATTCAGTTGATAGAATTTAGAACTGATTGAATGACCAAAACCCAAAAATGATCATTAATTAATTGATGTCAATCTTCTACCAAAATCTCTAGTGGAGTATCACAAAGAATTTTCTTTTTTCCTTATATTAACATTTCTATGCATGGTGATGATAATCAATATTTATGTAATAATTGAAAGTTTTAAAATTACATGAATTATCTGATTTAATACTTACAACAATTCTGTAAGATTAATGCTTCAGGTATCCAGACCAAAGGTGAGCCTGTAGCTACATAAGACAAGGGAATATTTCACTTTTTTCTTCCTGTACTTACAATCTATGAAAACATTGGCTAAATAATAGATTATTAATAAATGTATATTGATTGGTTCCCATTTTACAAAGGAGGAAACTGAGTCTGAGAAATTAAGTAATTTATCTTCTTAAGATCACACAAGTATTAAGTGACAAAGGAATGATTCAAGCAGAGACTTTCCTGGTTTCAAGTCTATCAATAGTTCCTCCAGAAAACATCAATTCTAAAATGAATGAATGGATAGCAACTTATGAAATTTGCTGAAAACAGAGGAGTGACAGTTAATATACTAAATGGAATAGCTAAAGTTAAAAAAAAAAACCTGTATGAATAGGCTAGAAACATAGGTCAAATTGAATAAGATAAAATTAAATGATGATGGCTGTAAAATAATATGTTTGGTTATATATTATAAAAATAAAGATACATTCAGTAAATCAATATATTAAATACAGCCTCAACAAAACAGGGCAATAAAACAGTTCAGGAAAAGCTTTTGGAAATTTGAGTGAACAACAATGTAATGTGGAAATCAAAAGAGAGTTTGGTACTATGATTTAGTAATATCACTTATCAAACAATCAGCAAGTACTTGTTACATGATAGGCACTGTGCTAGATACAAATAAAATCATGGCATACTATCTATACAAAAGGAGTTAATAAAATCTTAGATTGCATTAAAACAGGAACTATTCCCAAAGAAAAGAGTTGATAGTTATTTAGCACTGTTGTAGTTATATGATATCTGGAGTATTTTATTCTGTTCTGGGAACTGAATTTTTGCAGTATATTGTCAAAGTGTAAAATCCAAAGATGGGAAATAATAATAAGGGGATTAAGGACTGTCATAGAAGTACTGGGGGAAAGAAGTATAGATGGATATTCTGGAAAGAGAAGAAATAGAAGGGTAAGGGGAGAAGTGAGACTGACAACTTAGTGCAGCTCCACCTCACTTAAATTCAATACATTCAATGTGATGAAAACAGTCCTGGATTTTTAGAATTCAGATGTTGTGGATTTAAACCTACCTCTAACACTATGTGTTTGAATGATTTGGGGTATTCTTGGCCTTGAGCATAACTTTTCTCAGTTTCCTCATCTTTAAAATGAGGGAGTAGAATGGATGGCTTCTGAGCTCTCTTTGAGATCCAAATGTATAATCCTATGTTTGTGTGAACCAGAATGTTTATTTCTAGAAACGTCAGTTTTAACCTGGTCTTCAGAATACATATATGTAGAATTATTCAAAGGTGTTAGAAATGGTGTATATTTTGAAACACACACACAAAAACAAACCAAAAAAAGTGTTATGTTCTGACTCCTGAAGAATGAATTTTCTCTGTAAATTCCAAATTTGATTTTTCATATGTCATAAATATTTCTTCCAAATTCAATTTCTTACTTCATGATTCTTCTTCCAAATCCAACTGAAAGTAGTCTCTTTTGCCTTATACTTCCCAATAAAAGGAGAAAATTGAACATGTTATCTCGACCTCCACTGAGCACTGATATCACTCTATCTTATATACTAGCTATGTATATACTTGTCCTTTATCCAAATTAAATCCTAACTAAGCTTTTTGAAAGCTGATCCCATGACAGATATTACATGTAACAGCAGCTGATTAATAATAAATACTTTATAACACTAATATTTATCTCATTGTATCCTTTTAACAACCCTTGGACAAAGGTATTACTAAATTTTGCAAATGAGGAAACTGAGGCACACAGCAAAATTACATGATTGCTTCAAGGTCATACATCTACTGTCTGATATTGAATTTGAACTTAGATCTTCCTGAATCCAAGTCCTGAACTCTATCCCCAGCATGACTTAATTGCCCCAAGACAAACATTCAGTTACTGCACTTCAGTTATAACTCTGGGATTCAAGCTTCTGTCAGAGGTAAAAATGAACAAAATTTATTTATTGGGACCATTCTTTTGATATTGAGCAGCAAAATCTACTCTGCTAACCTTGGAAAAGAAAAGTAAGCATCAGAAATATGATCATTTTCAGATCTTAGCAGATTCATTCCTGGTATAATTCCAGATCTATTCCTCATAGAATGCAAGCTCTCTGTCCCTGTGCCCTGTGTTCTCAGTGTCTAGTGTTTATATATATATATATATTTTTTTTCTAGTATACAGTAGGTGTTTAATACGTGCTTGTTGAATTAAAATTAGTTTGAAGGAGACATAAAAATAATTCCCCCATGTGTTAGGAGATAGAAGAGACATTTGGTGGCAAAATTAAACTCATTACGAGTTTTGAAGAGAAACAAGTTACACCTCAGAATCACAGCAGGGCAGAGTGTCACAATTTTAAAAAATGCTAGCTTTTGAGCCTTAAGAATTGTTTTTGCATTTCATCCCCAACACTCCTTAGCTATGTGATGTAGCTAGTTTACTCTTTCTGCCCCAGTTTCCTGATTTGTAAAATGGGTATGCTAGAATTTGTTGTCATTACCCTCTCAAGGATACTGTGAGAAAGGGGCTTTGTAAATCTTAAAAGAGTTAGACAAGTTCCAGTTTTTATTATTAGGCTTTAAAACCCCAAGTTAGCTATTTTCTGTATTTCCAACTCAGTTGAAGTCAAAGAAAGGCATCAGTAATTTATAAGGAAGGGAAGATCTCTGGAGAGTTTGTTTTTCTGTTTGTGCAGCAGTCTGAGACCTAGGGGGAGGGAAGGTCATTTGATCTGTCAGAGGTATCATTCTCAGGCCTGTCAACCAGTGCTGTTCTGATGCAGGGGCCAGAGTATTGTTAGCACTGCCTCAGAGCCCCATGTCAGCCATCAACACCACTGCCAAGCAGTCAGACTGGCAGAATGACTCTGCTTCAGGTGGGGAGGTTTCTAAGGAATCCTAACAGCCTGAAAACCATCAAACCAGCCAGGATGACTTGTTTGGAACTTTATCTCAAGTTAGAAATGAAAGCAACCTCAGAACAGACTTGTCATTGAAGGTTATATACCTCTTGCTTCCTATTTATCTCTATGTTAATGGTACCTTAGATAATGTAGATTGAGGGATATCCTAGTAGAGTGGAAAGAATACTGAGTTGTGTGTTAAAAGATCTACTTTGGAATCCTAATGCTTCTACCTCCTAATTATAACAATGGGGAAAATATTTGGCTTCTCTATCTCAATTTTTTAATCTATAAAATGACCTATAAATTTTAAATTTCAAAAATGAGGTGAAATGGGAAGAATACTGCTTATATTATATCCCTCACGGAGTCTTATAAAGGTAGGTTGTAAATGGGCAGGTGGGTTGTATAGTGGATACAGTGCTGGAGTCAGACACTGCCTAACTGTGTGACCCTGGGCAAATCACTTAACCCTACTTGCCTCAATTTCCTCATCTGTAAAATGAACTGCAGAAGAAAATGGCAAACCACTCCAGTGTCTTTACCATGAAAATCTCAAATGGGGTCACAAAGAATTGGACATAACTGAACTACAACAAAAAGGAAATATGAGACCTTTTATTATGTCTCAGAAAAAATTCTGTACCTGAAACCACAAAAACTAAGGGATTTCTTTGCTTCCTGGTTTACTATGCATTTATCAATAAATTATGGGCAACATTAGCTTTGGCATCAGAAAGAAAAATTAAGTCCTGACTCTGATCTATATTAGCTGTATGAAAATGAACAAGCAACTTAAACCCTCCAAGGCTTAATTACTTAATTTGTAACAATGGTAGCTCTTGTATTTCAGCATTATTTTAATGTTCTAATGAGAAAACTGAGTACCTGTAATAAGAAGAGTGTTCTAAAACAATCTATTCCCAAGATTTAACATTTTTTTGTTTTTATTTTGTCTTTTCCTGATATAAAATATAAATAGTATTCTTTATAAGTCATCTGTTTCTCCCAGTTCTTCATTTTATGCTAGGCAAAACAAATTTTACCCTTTTCCATATGACAGTCTGTTCGGTACTAGAAGACAACTAACATGTGTCCATAGTGACTTCGTTTCTACTGAGATGTGTACTTTGGACTTCTATATTTGTGTTACTACTCTATACATGTTGTATATCAGACTTTTATCAGAGATATTTAATGAAAATACTTTTGATCAATTAAAAACGTCCATTGATTTAGTTTGTTCAAAAAGCTTTCTGTGTCATGTAATTACAATTGTTTTTTATATTTTGTCCTCATCTCTATTGCTCATTTAGTTAAGACCTTGTAATAGTTTTCTGAAAGGAAACAGATATGGTCCTTTTCTATTTTTTATGATATAACCTTTCATAATAAGGTTCCATTTCCATTTTGAGCTTATTGTGATATATGGTATAAGTTATGATCAGAAACTAATTTCTTCTGGGACATTTTTTTCATAGGAACTGACATCTAACAGTGTGTTCCCCATCTTGTACTTATGAATTTCATTTTTGAACCCAACTGTGAGATTTTACATTTATTTGTTCTAATTCAATTCAATCCATACAACAGACATTTATTAAATAGCTACCAATATATGACACTTCACTTAGAGGTTAGTGGATAGTGGAAGAACCAAGCCAGTACAACACATACAACTCAACATAGCAACATTCAACTTGTTATCCTAGATTATTTACCTTTTATAATGTATCCTTCATATGAATCCCTTATTATAATAATGATATATTCACACAAAAATATCCTTAATCCAAATCAAGGAAAGTTCTGAGTTTATATTCCAAAAGAGCTAAATAAAATTGAATGTGTTGTCTTTTAAGAGTGTATGTTTCACAAGACCTGAAGATTTGGGTTGGTTCTTCAAGCTCACAACTCTATGTGATTCCTTGTTTCTTATTTATCTGAGAAAACTTCCTGTATACTATACATTACATAATATCAATCCTCTCCTACCACATGCACATTTTTTGTTTTGAATTATTTTCCTTTGCTCCATTTCCTTCAGATGTCAACTTTCTTCTTTAAAAAGGAACAACTGTTTATATTATAAATAGAATTTTGCCTTGGGAGAGCGTCACTTATCCATTCACAGGAGGTTTTCAAAGAAAAGGTAGATTATAACTTGTGGATGTTGTAGAGGTAATATTCTAGATGCTGAGTTTACTTATGACTAAGACTCTGATTCTGTTAAGATACTGAAGTGATTTTTCATTTCCTTTTCCAAATTAATGACAAATGAGGAAACTGAGTCGGACAAGGCTAACTGACTTATTCAGGATCACACAGCTAGTAAGAGTCTGAGAACAGATTTAACAGATCCAGAACTCTATCCTCTGTACCATCTAGCTGCCCCTCAAGTCAAAGAAACAAATTGCTAATCAACTTTCATTGAATTGTTCATGTAGAAAGTGAGAAGACGAGGTCCTTTTTAGGGGAGAGAAACAAGGCATGTATTTCTCTAGTGAATACCTCAAAGGAGCTGCTGAAATTAGGTAGGCAAGGGTTATCAGCTAGGAGTTATATTCTCCAGTTAATAAGACCATTTCAGAAATGATCAGCAGCATGATTTCAGAAAGGGCTGGAGAGACTGAACTGACTTTGAGTGAAGTGAGTAGAACTAAGAGAATAATGTACACAGCAACAAGAAGAGTATGCAATGATCAATTCTGATGAATTAGGTTCTTTTTAACAATGAGGTGATTCAGGCCGATTACAACAGACTTGTGATGTAGAGGGCCATCTGCACCCAAAGAGAAGACTATGGGGACTGAATGTGAATTACAACATAGTATTTTCACTTTTTTTGTTTGTTTTTTGTTTGGTGTTTGCTATTTTTTTTCCTTTCACAGTTTCTTTTGTTTTGTTTTTGATTTGATTTTTCTTGTGCAGCATGATAAATGAAAATTATGTATAGAAGAATTGTTCATGTTTAACATATATTGGATTACTTTCTGTCTAGCAGTGGGAGGAAGGGAGGGAGGAAAATTTGTAACACAAGGTTTTGCAAGGGTGAATGTTGAAAACTATCTTTGCATATATTTTGAAAATAAAAAATCTACTTAAAAAAAGAACATTCAGAAACATGATAGTTGATAAAAAAAGGAGGTTTTTCCATAATATTTCAAGGATAAAACCTAACCTAAAATCTTTACTCTGTTAGAGGGGAGTGACATCATACCAAAAAGGACAGAAAAATGATCTTCCTTCAAGGCTCAGCTTAGGTGTCACCTCCTCCAGGAAGCTTTTCAGTTCCATTTAGTTGTTACTGTGATCTCCTTCTTTAAATGATCCTTGGCTTATTTATATTCTGTCTCCCTTATCCAATAGAATACAAGTTCCTTGAGGACAGAGTCTTTTCTTTCTGCTTTTGTATATCTGTCTTCTAGGGTAGAGCCAGCCACATAAATTGAATTGAGTAAGGAGAATCTAGGCTATAGTATACATTATAGTAAACAGGCTATAGCAAGATTTTGATGAAAGGAAAGTTGTTTTTTTGTTTTTTTTTTAAGACCAATCAAGATTAGAATTGGCAGAGAAGTAAAGTAATATGACAATTCAATCATAGCCCTAAATGAAATAACATTACAGGTTCATGTTGGTCAATTTGTTATCCCAGATTATTTTCCTTTTATAATGTACCCTTCAATAAATTTCCTTGGCTATGACATTCCTTTGTTTTCTCCCTAGGATCTCTTTCACATGGCAATTGGTGGATTCTTTCTATTTCTCCTTTATCTTGTTCTACAACTTCAAGGTAATTTTCCTTAGTAATTTCTTGTAATAATGTATCCAGATTTTTTTTTTAAATTTTACCTTTCAGGTAGTCTGACACCTCTTATATCTCTCTGATTTGTTCTCCTGGTCAGTTTTCTTTCTAATGAGGTGTTTCAGTTTTTAGTTTTATTATATCTTGGTATTTTATGATATTTGATTCCCCTTGCCCTTTTCTAGTTTTCAAGAAGTTATTTTCTTCCTTAAATTTTTCTATTTTTCTAATTAACTTTTTCATAATTTTCTTGCATCTTTAAGTCATGCCCAAAGATCTATCATAAACCTATTCTCTTTTAGAAATGTCATTTGACATCAATTACTGCCTTTTTATCTAGGTAACTTCTAATTTTACATTTATGTTCCTGAGTTCTACTTTGCATCTCCATTTGTTTATAGGATGCCTCTATTTACTGTACATGTCTCATTGATAACTCAAATTCAACCTGTCCAAAGCCAAACTGATTATATGTCCTAAACCTATTCCTCATTCTGTTTTTACTATTTCTTTCAGTGGTATTTACTTTTACTTCAGTGCACAACTAGTAAATATATAGTTTTTTAATCAGCAAAATTAGATACATCTTTCAGAGGGTAATGTCCATGCATGTTAATATAAACCCAGTTCATAGAAATGAAAGTTAAAAGCTAAAATGAGCCCATTCATGTTATTTTAAGAATCTCGGCTCTCAGAGATGTCTGAAGGAGATGATCCAATCCATGAATTGCAAAGCAGTGTTAATTTCTGGTGTTTTTTGGGCTGTACAGTAAATAATAGCCTCCAAGCAAAAGCATGTCTAGACTTGCTTTGAAAAGTTGAGAAAGAAATTAAATAACAACTTCACAATAATATATACCAAGATCTTCAAAAGATGTTTTAATCACAATCAAATTTCTCCTATAAGTACATTAGGGTTTGTGAGAATTTAGGGCCCCATTCACCACAGTGAGGACAAACTCTCCCATCTTTTTACAATATCAATTACTGTCACTGCCAAGTTATAAAAGTGGCAAATCCTGATAAAGTGTGTATTTGACAACTTTTAAATGTTTTAATCAAAACTTAGACACAGAGAGAAACAATAGCTCAGCAAGTATGGGATATATTCCAAGTCCTTCTTCAAGACATAACTGGAAGTAGAAGGGACTGGTTAATTTTTTTTTCCTTTTTTTTTGATTCAACAGACATTTACTAGATATCTGCCAATTACACTGGATGCGATCAGAGAGTAGGGATAGAAAAAAATGGAAAAAAAAAGTCATAGAGTCTTTGCTTATGAAGGGCTTAGTGTCTAATATAAAGGAGATGTCCCATGTACACAAAAAATGAGAGATTTAATTCAAGTAGAATTTGTTAAGTATCTGCTAACTACAGTATATGGTTCTGGGTGCTAGAGATATAAAAAAAGACAATTGACCTCAAGGAGGTTAAAAAGATTTTTACATAAGTTATCTATTTTGCTCCCTAAAACCTGGTGAGGCATGTGGTGCATGAATCCCCATTTTATAAATAAGGAAACTGAATTACAGAAAGATAGGATGCTTTGCTCCTCATTTCACAAGCATCAGAGACTAGATTTGAACATTGGCATTCCTAGGGCCAAGTCCCACATATTATCCAATCTACAAAACTACCTCTTAAGAAGGGGGTTAGAGTTGATCATCTTTAATCTCCTTTGGGCTGCTACACAAGTGGAGCACTGTCATGGAGTTAGGAAATCAATCTTTCTGAGTTCAAATCCAGCCTCAGACATTTTGTAGCTATTCGATTCTGGACAAATTATTTAACTCTTGTTTGCCTCAATTTGCTTATTTATCAAATGAGCTTGAGAAGGAAATGGCAAACTATTCCAATATCTTTGACAAGAAAACTCCAAATAGGGCTACAAAGACTCATACAGGACTAAAATGACTAAACAACAAAAGGGCACTTTTAATATCAACATTGTGTGTTCTAAGATTCTGTGTAATACTAACATTCTGAGACTGCAATTTTCAATTAAATTAAAGTAATAATGTGTAAGACTGGTTACAGCCAGCCAGAGCCACCCCAACAAGAGCAATTGCCATACATTTGCAAAGGAGACTCAAGAAACACAAAGGAGCTCCCAGATTTCAAAATACCTGAAGGGACCATGTCTCAGACCTAGAGGCATTCTACAGGAAACATGATAATAGCACCACCACATGAGATAGCTTATTCTGGACACACTATAGCAATTAATAAAAGATAACCTTTAGTAATAAAGATCTGTTCCCTTTCTACCTTGGGAGTCAGGGTAGTAGAGTACTTACTGTCTCTGAAAGAAATTGAATTAGGAAAATGCATCAGTAGGGAATTTGGCCAAATTCTAACTTAATATTAAGTTCCTCCAGTAAATTGTGTTATAACTGCTTAAGTCCCTGGTCCAGTTACTTTAATTCTAGTGTTTGGTGTCATAGGATAGAGAAGAATATGACACAATATGGGCACAGAACTTATTTTCAGAGTTTAGAATATAGATAAAGAGAAGAGAGACAAGGAGATTGAGATAGATAGATAATAGATGATAGATAAATAGATTAGCTAGATGATAGATTAGATAGGTGTTAGGTGATAGGACAGACAGATGGGTGGATGATAGACGGACAAGAAGACAGACAGACAGACAGATATATGGAAAGAAAGAAAGATAGACAAGAAGAGAGATGAATGAACAGCAGATGGACAGATAGAATTGATAGTAAGATAAAGAGAGAAAGATAAAGAGAAAAAGATAGATAAAAATTGACAGAAAGATATAGATAGATAAATAAATATAGATACATATATAGATAGATTAGATGATATGTAGATAGTTCAAGATAAATAAATTAGATAGATGATAGACAAATAGACTATATAGATGATAGATAAGTAAATAGATAGAAAGACAGATAGATAAGGCAGACAGACAGATTAGATAGATAGCTAGAAAGACAGCAAGACAGAGATAGACAAATAGATGAAAAATGATAGATTCGAGGATGGGTCCTACTTTACAAAGGGTGGTGCTCACGAGGGGAATGTATCTCAGATATTTTACAGACTAGAAACTGAGGATCTGTCTTTAGACATCCTCCCTCTTTCCTAGAGAGAAAGAAGAATTAATGGAAAGGACCAGAGAATAACATAGTTCTGGGCTTCAGGGTATTTAAAAAGCTTAATCTATCTTACTTTAAGTGGCACAATGAATAGGGGATAGATTCAGGAAGAGCTGAGCTTAAATCTGGCCTCAGATATTTTTAGCTGTGTGACCCTGAATAAGTCACTTCACTCTGTCTGCCTCAGTTTCCTCATCTGTAAAATGACCTGGAGAAAGAAATGTCAAACTGTATCACTGTCAAGAAAATTCCAAATGATGTCATGAAGAGCCAGACACTAGGAAACAATTGAACAGCTTATATATTGAGTGTTATGTTTGTGGGTAGAGATGTCAACCATTTTTTAATGTAATTTTACAAGCCAAGGCACTCCTTTTATTTGTAATTTTTTTCCTTAGCCAATATTTCTGCTTATTCCCTTTTAAGAGAGATATCTTGCTGACAAAAAATAAAAAATACACAGCTTCAAAATCTCTCTCTTCTTTCTTCCACAGACCCATTTTCTCAGTTTCCTCCCTTCATTCCTAGTGAATACATACCAATTAACAAATGCCTGAAGTTAACCAAGATGACCACAATTGTCAGCTTAAAAGATAAAGCAAATGTTTATATAAAGGTAAATAAATTCATTAGAAACAGAGTTTCAATATGTTTTGCATGATTTCACTTGTATAAGTGATATTTTGTGTGCCTTCTGAATTGATGTGGGTGGGTTGGGAGGGAAAAAATTTGGAATTCAGTTTTTGGGGGGATAAGGCAATTGGGGTTAAATGACATGCCCAGGGTCACATAGCTACTAATTGTTAAGCATATGAGACTGGATTTGAACTCTTGACTCCAAAGCCAATGATCTATCCACTAAGTCATCTAGTTGCCCTGGAACTCAAATTTTAAAAAAGATGTTCAAAATAAATAATACACTTTTTTAAGTACAAAAGAAAAAAAAAAAAAAAGAAACATACTTTTCCTCACTTAGATGAAGCATTTTGAAAATCTATAAACTATAATAGAAATTCAAACTATTATTATTAGGTGCAAATCCTCCCTGGGATATTTTAATTTTTAATGGGGAGTCACTGAGGCCTTGGAGGCAAAAAAGCATTTAAGCCTTGAATTAGGCTGTAATGGTGTAATGCCAGAAAATGAGATTGACATTTTGCCTCATAGATCATATAACAAAAATCAAAACCTTGGCATAAGCAACAACAGAACACATGGGGTGGTGACCAGTAGTCCAAGTAGATCTGTAAGGTTGATTGAAGCCTAGGTGGCAGAATCTGGGAACCAGAGTCTGACTACATGAGAAACAGGTATTCATTCAGTGACATAAAGAGGAAAGAAGGTCTTGGACTGGAGAGAGTCCTCAGAGGGTAAGTTTAAGGGTGGAAATGGGGGTGGTGGTATTGAATGGGGGTGCAGGGGAATTATAGAAGAAAGAAAGGCGTCATTTGCCAAAAGTCCAAATCAAATCCCAAAGTCCGGGGAGGAAAAGATGGGAATGATGTGTATCATTTGCCAAAAGTCCAAAATGGGTCTGTTATCCAAGGATTCCATGCATCGGGGATGAGGTAATTTGGTGGGGGTCCAAGAAGCAAGCTGTCAATCCGCAATCCAAACAGGCAAATGGTCAGCATCAGGGAGATCTAGCAGTGAGTACAAGGGATTCAATCTAGAGGTGATAAAAATTTAGAAGCAGGAAATCGATCTTCCTTGGGAACGAAGGTACCAGGAAAAGTCAGTCACAAAGATGGTAGGAAACCAGCTAGAGAGGATTGCAAAGAAAGAACTGTTATTAATGTCAGAAAACATCAGTTCTTACTGATGCTTACAGCTGCTGTTTACTAGTTGTGTGAACATAGGCAAGAAAATTAAACTCAATTTCTTTATCTGTAAAATAATGATTAAGAACACCTGTTCAAGTTAACTCTTAAAATGCTGGAATTGTATAGTTAGAACTGGAAGGGGACTTAGATTGTTGTGAAAAAGCATCTTGTATATTTTAAGTAGAAATGAAACTTTAACATTATCGTCATCACTATTTATGACTTTAGGCAAATAGCTCACCCTCTCTGCATCCCAAGTTTCCTCTTCTCTAAAGTGAGGAGTTTGAAGTAGATTGTGTCACAAATCCTTGGCAAGTTTATCCTTTCTGATACTTGATATTCTCCTACACTTTGAGGATTATGACTCAGGGAAGGGAAGATGTAAAGGTGAGGGTGGAGGGGGAAGATAAAGGGAGAGGGGGAATCCCAGGATTTATCACAAGGAAAGAGCAGACCATGCCTTAATATTCTCCTTCTACTTGTCTCCTATCTTTCCTTTTGTCCTCCCAGCCACCATCACTGCAGAGATTTTCATTCCTTTTTTCTTTTGCTTTGTTATCTGTTTGCTGTCATCAAGACACAGCTGTTTCCTGGTCAGGAGGCAATGAAGCTGAGCAAGAGTTGTCTGTTCACAGTTGCCATTCATGTGGAAGAATAGGGGATGGGTGGTGGTGATTAAATAGTGTACATCTCCACCTAAAACCCCATAGGTATGTTCAGCTTAATAAGCATGACACATTATAAAAGGAGCACATTCAAACCCTCTGTCATCAAACCCTTGATCTTTTTATGCTTGGATATTTTTTTAGACTACTCATTCTGCTTTCTCCCTGGATCTTAATGATTACTTGGGGACTATATCTGCTTTGGGACAGGTTAAGGAATAGCATTTAGAGGAAAGATAGAGGCTCCTTCTCAGGAAAAATTTCCTGGCAATTACAGCCATTCAAAAGTGGTTTTTGTTGCTCTAGGAGGGAGTGAGCATCCAACTTGAGATACTCAAGAAAGGCTAAATTATCATTTGTCCCAGGAAAGTCTAGACTGTGCTACAGGAGTGTATAAACTTAAACAGAAATAAAGAAAAAGCACCTTGTATATTTTAAGTAGAAATGAGACTTTAACATTATCGTCATCACTATTTATGACTTTAGGCAAATAGCTCACCCTCTTTGAATCCCAAGTTTCCTCTTCTCTAAAGTGAGGAGTTTGAAGTAGATTGTGTCACAAATCTTTGGCAAGTTTATCTTTTCTGATATTAGTGGTCAATATTAACTTGATTCTAAAATTGAATATTATCTATATTTTATTGTATTTTTACTTTTTGTTAATTATATTTCAATTAGAGTTTAATCTGGCTCAAGGTATTGGGAGTATTACAGGTCAAATGTTTGATACCACTGGATTAAATAACCCAGGACATTCACTTCATATCTTCGATCCTTCTGACATTGTTTTTGCTAATCTGGTTAACCAGCTTTATAGTACCTCCTTATCCAATCAAACCTTACCTTTGCTTGCTACAAATAATTCATTGTACACATACACATACACTTTGCCAGCTCACAGCGTCTTTGAGTCCCATTGGACCTCAGCTATTTCCTTGTGATTTTCAACTCCAAGAGAATTCATCTAGTTCCTTCAAAAGTTTTCCATCAGGTTACTCTACAAGCCTAGGCCCCTACCCTCCCCTTCCCCCCGATGAAAGTACAAGTAAAAAGAGAATACTCACAACTGAAGAAAAGGCACCAAAAATGGAGAAATTGCTGTGTGCAAACTTGTTCTTGTGGAGCCCAAAAGGGGTCACACACACTTGTGCTAGGCCTTGGGGGAGATGGAGAAGCATAAGCCTTGTACCTTGCTATTTTGTTGCTCACGGTCAAGTCAGAGACTGGAGAGAAATACATGGGAACTAATTGACAGAGATGAAGAACAAGTCCCATTAATCTCATAATATACTGTATTTTCATAGTCCTAGAGGCCAAAACAACCACTAGTAGAGATTTGTTAGAGAAAGAAAGTTTGCCTAAACAACATTATAATGTTCTAGGAGTCAGAAAACATTGTTTATTATTTGTATTCTTTTATTTAATCTAATTTATATTTAACTTAATTTACAATTTTAATTATAATTAATTTGTTTTTAATTTTTGACAAATACAATAGCACAATGACTTGGGTTAACCACTTGAGCTAGCTAGCCCAAAGGTTTCTCTTCCTTAAAATAAAGATATTGGGGAAAGCTAGTTTGTATAGTAGATAGAGCATCAGCCCTGAAGTCAGGAGGAGTTCAAATTCTGCCTCAGATTCTTAACACTTCCTGACTATGTGACCCTGGGCAAGTAAGTCACTTAACTCCAATTGTCTCAGGAAAAAAAAATGAGGATATTGGATTAGATGACCTCTAAGAGTCAAATAATACTGATTCATGATTTAAGTTAATTTAAATTAGTTAAGTAGTTAATTAAGTTAGTTAAATAGTTAATCAAAACAGGCTAATCACACCCATTCCTATTATAAAGACTAGAGAGCATAGGGATAAAGGAAGCTTTCCTTAGAATAACAAATATCTATCTAAAACAAACAGTAAGCATTATTTGTAATGTAGAGAAGCTGGATGCCTTCTCAATAAGAGCAGGGGTGAAACAAGGATGCCCATTATCACTACTGTTATTCAACTTTGTACTAGAAATGTTGGCTCTAGCAATAAGAAAAGAAAAAAAGAAATAAAACAAATTAGAATAGGCAATGAAGAAATAACACTATCACTCTTTGCAGATGACCTGATCACATATTTAGAGAATCCTAGAAAATCATTCAAAAACACACCCAAAGAAATTCACAGCTGTAGCAAAATTGGAAGATATAAAATAAACCTACAGAAATCATCAGTATTTCTACATATTATTGACAAAGCCCATTAGCAAGAGATAGAATACTTGTAGACAAAATAAAATATTTAGGTGCCAAGACAAAACCAGGAACTATATGAACACAATTACAAAATACTTCTCACACAAATACAGATTTAAGCAATTTAAGCAATCAGAAAAATGCCAATTCCTCATGGATAAGTCGAACTAATATAATAAAAAAGACAATTCTGCCTAAATTGGCCTGCTTGTTCGATGTGATCCCAATGAAACTGCCAAAGAATTATTTTATAGAATTAGAAAAAAACAATAACAAATTTTATCTGGAAGAACAAAAGATCATAAGTATCAAGGGACTTAATGAAAAAAAAAATATCAAGGATGTGGCTTAGCAGTACCAAACAAAAAACTATATTATGAATAAGCAGTCATCAAAACTATTTGGTCCTAGTGGACCAAATAGAAATAGAATGGTGGATCAGCTGAATAGGTTAGATACACATGACACAATAATCAAGGTTGATAGTAATCAAGTATTTGATAAACCTCCAAAATCCAGCTTCTGGAATAACACCTCAGGATTTGAAAAAAAATTGCTGGGAAAACTGGAAAATATTATGTCAGAAACTCAGCATAGGCCTACATTTCCTATCCCATGCCAAAATAAAGTCAAAATGAGTACATGATCTGAACATAAAGGATAATACCAAAAACAAATTAGGAGAAAAAGGGATAATTTACCTTTCAGATCTTTGGAAAAGGGAGGAATTTATGACCAAAGAAGGAATTTATGTCCAAAGAATTTAGAGAACATTATGAAAGACAAAATGGACAACTTTGATTATATTAAACCCAAAACTTTTTGCACAAACAAAACCAACAGAAACAAAAATAAAAAGGAAGTATAAAGCTGGGAAAAATATTTAAAGTCAATGTTTCTGATAAAGATCTCATTTCTAAAATATATAAAGAACTGTGTAAAATTTATAAGAATATAAGTCATTCTCCAATTGATAAACAAAGGATATGAACAGATAATTTTCAGATGACAAAATTAAAGCCAGCTATAGTTATATGAAAAAAATGCTCTAAATCACTGTTGATTAAAGAAATGCAAATTAAAACAGCTCTGAGATACCATTTTACATCTCTCAGATTGACTAAGATGATACGAAAAGAGAATGATAAATATTGGAAGGTTGTGGGAAAACTGGGGCACTAATGTTCTGTTGGTGGAGCAATCTGGAACTATACCCAAAGGGCTATAAAACTGTGCATACTCTTTGACCCAACAGAGCCATTACTGGGTCTGCATCCCAAGAAAATCACAAAGGAGGGAAAGGACCCGCATGTATAAAACTGTAACAGCTCTTTTTGTGGTAGCAAAGATTTGGAAAATGAGTAGATGTCCATCGATTGAGGAAGGAAGGACTGAACAAATTGTGGTACATGAAGATAATGAAATATCATTGTTCTATAAAAAATGATGAACAAGCTGATTCTAGAAAGGCCTGGAAAGATTTACATGAAGTGATGCTTAGAGAAACAAGCAGAATCAGGAATGCATTTTACACAATAACAACAAGAATGTGCTATGATCAACTATGAAAGGCTTGGTTCTTCTCAGTGATTCAGTGATATAAAGCGATCCCAATAAGTTTTGGACAGAAAAATACCATGTGTATCCAGAACAAGAACTATGGAAACTGAATGTAAATCAACACGTGTTATGTTAGCTTCTTTTTTCTGATTTTTTTTTTTTTCTCTCCCATGGTTTTTCCCTTTTGCTCTAATTTTTTCTCTACCATCATGATTCAAAGAATATTAAAAATAAATACATTTTTCTTAAAAACACAGGGTAATCAATCATCAATCTTGTATGAAAAGGATGCTGGCTCAAGAGAACTGTATGAATATGTATACATGTATTTAAGATATACTTTAACATGTTTAAGATGTTTGAGACTGACTGCCATCTAGAGGAAGGGATGGAGAGAAGGAAGGGAAAAGTTGGATAGAAGTGTTTGCAAGGGTCAATGTTGAAAATTATCCATGCATATGTTCTGTCAATAAAAAGCTATAAAAATAAATTAATTAATTAATAAAAATTTTAAAAAATAAAAAAGAAAGGGATGCTGGCACAATAAGCTGTCAATATTGAAATGTTCTTTTCCCACTTACCTCCACCTTCTGAAAACCTATCTCTATTGTTCAGTTAAGTGGACTAAGTAGCACAAGTCATATATGACAAAGTCTGCATATGAAACAATAGACTCAGAATAAGAACACCTGAATTTGAGGTCCAATGGCTTTACTGAGAAATATCAGACCCTCTCTAAGTATCAACTAGAACAAAAAATGTTTTCTTACCATTACCCCAAAACTGTCAGCAGACACCTCTTTACCATTACTTATTTTCATAATCCCTATTATGTACTTTTATATATATGAAATTTCATTTTTCTGTCTTTAGATCCCCAGCATCTACTACAATCCCTGACATGTGGTAAGAACTTGTTTTCTTTTTTTTTTTAATAATTATAACTTTTTATTGATAGTACATATACATGGGTAATTTTCTATCCTACTGCCTGCTTTTCAAATCAAGTAATCTCAGTAAAGCACTTGGTCCAAGCCTAGCTATATGCTGGATACTCTAACCTCTAAAAAAAGAAGTAGCCCTTATCCTCAATAAAATTTTAAGGAGGCATAATGTACAGCGTAACAGAATTACTTTCCTGTCATTTTATCCACAGTCTGTAAAATCTGGCCTCTCAGTACCCTTATCTCAGACATTCAGCAATAATAAGAATAACAATACAAATCATATTTAAATGTTAGTATCAGAACCATAATAATGGATAGTCAAGTGAGATACATGTCATCATAATGCAAATTTATATATATATATATATTTTTTTTTTTTATTTTTACATACATATACATACATACATATATATATATATACACACACATATACACATCTCCATCTTTGTCTAATCTATACCTAGATATAGGCAGACATATACACACATATATATGCACACGTACATATACATGCAAACACATATCAGTACAAATGTGTGTTCATACGCATTTATACTTACTGAAAACTGAAAATAGCCAATGGTATATCCCACATCATTGGCTCATGTTGGTTCACAAATAGGGTAAAGGATATCAGGATATCAAGCAACTGTAAGAGAAGTCAATAAAATAATGAAATCTCCCAAGCAGTCTAAGATCCACTTACCTTAGGTTAGACCAGAGATGGGGAACCTTTATCCTGCAAAGGGTCACATTTGGCTATTTATAACATCATTCATGGGCCATACAAAATTTTCAACTTATACTTGTACACATACATGTGCATATATGTATGATGTGTGTATTTAAGTATACAACAGGAAAGGACAATGGATAGAGCACCAACCCTAAAGTCTGGGAGACTTGTGTTCAAATGAAGACTCAGACTCTAAGGAAGTCATTTAACTCTGTTTTCCTCAGTTTCCTCATTTGTAAAAAGGAAACTTGTAAAAGGAAATGGCAAAGTACTATAGTATCTTTGCCAAGAAAACCCCAAAGAAGTTCTGAAAAGTCAGCAACAAAGTATGTGACAGCTAGGCAATACAGTGAGATAGAGAATTGCAATTGAATTAAAGAAACCTGGATTCAAATATTTCCTCAGATTCCTGCTAACTAACTAAGCCTGAACAAGTCACTTAATCTCTCTCAGACCCACTAACCTCCTCCACAAAATGAAGATAATAGTACCTAATGCATATGGTAGTTGCGGGAACTAAATAAGGAAAAATCTGTGAAACAATTTTATATAAAAGGCAGTTGGCTATCATCATTTGAAAAGCATCAGACCTGAAGTCAGGAAGGCTCATTTTCCTGAGTTCAAATCCAGCCTTGGACATTTACTAGCTGTGTGACCCTAGGGAAATCACTTTACTATTTGCCTCAGTTTCCTCCTCTGTAAAATGTTAAAGGAAATGGCATATCAATAATAATAATAATAATAATAACAATAATGGGGTCATGAATAATCAGATGTGACTGAACAATTGATGAAGAAAATCATCATGATTTATTGATGTTGTTCATGCCATGTTATTAGAATGAGAGAAGGAGAAAGCAAATTTATATGCTTCCAGCACACAACATTAATTTGATATGCTTCTTGGGACCACAAAATCTTAAGGTTTTGGTCTAGGAGGGATTCTGGGGATCGGCCCTCTAATTCAGTTCCCTCATTTTATAGATGAGGTAACCAAGGCTTACTAAAGAAAAGAGACTTGTCCAATCCTCATTAAAACCCTGTGATTGAGGGAGTACAACTAGTTTTATGCCCTCTCTACAGGTGAGAAAGTGAAATAAATGTTTCAATGGCTTTCCTGAGAAAAATATGGCTTGTAAGTTTTGGAGCTGAACCTCAAATTCAGGTGTCCTTATTCTGAGTCCATTGTTTGTTTCATATGTAGACTTTGTCATGTATGACTTGTGCTACACTTAACTGAACAATATGGTAGACTAGTTTACCTGTAACAACAGCATAGAGATATAAGCAAGGTTTTTCAAGGAAACTCCATTCTTCCAAAAGCAAAGACAGGAAAACCCTATCCACAGCCAGTGGTATGTCCCATCTCATTGGATCATATAGATTCACAAATAGGGTCAAGTCAGGGCAAGATATCAGGCAACTGTAAGATAAGAAGTCAATAAAATAATCACATTTCCTTGGTATCCCCAGACCTTAGGCTAGACCCAGTGTGGGGAACCTTTTTCCTTCAAAGGGCCATTTGAATATTTATAACATTATTCATGAGTCATATAAAATGATCAGTTTATAGAACTTAAATGGTGAGAAAGTTGTACCTCACTTTCAGCTCATCATAATCAATGGTTACCTTAGCAAATTATTTTGAAAGCGCTCAGATCACACATTCCACCCTGGTCTAGACCAACCATATAAAATAATCCAGTCAAATGGGTATATATCAGAAACAGCAAATGGTGATGAGATATTCTCTTTGATGTTTAGACATAGGTCTCATGGTTTTATGGTGGTTGCTGTCACCAAGGGTCACCATACCAATCAACAGATATCTTGAACACTGTGATAATCCCAGAAGCTCCTATTTCCCTCAAATGTTCACATACATGGAGCTGTAGCCAGGTTAAGGAAACTAGTTTCCTTTTTGGATTTTCCTCATGCCACTGTAATTCTTGAGGCATTTACTTCAGGCAAATGATACACTAACACTTTACATCAACATTCTAAGTCTACTAGCCCTGTACTATCACTCTAAGGCTCTACCTTCTCAGAAAAACTGAGCCAAACATACTCTTGTGATAAAATACATGGTGATGACAATGGATTCCAGTTTTATAATGCTTTAGAATTCTGAAGTTTTAAATATAGGCTTTTTCATCAGGCTTTGCAGCTTTCACCCAATTACCAACATAACTAAGTATGGAGAGCTTATCAACAGAAGGTAAGACTTAAGGTAGGGCAAGTTAAAGAGATCACAGCAATGTATGTGGATGGTCATTTAAAGTCTAGAAAGGCTGAGTCTATTTGCATTGGTAAAAGTAAATACCTATACCTTTTAAGTATTAGAACTTTAAAAATGCTGGTTGTTTTCATTGACCGTTTTTACAAAAAAATATCTCATTTAAGTATTAAAACATCCTACTAAGAAGGTAGAGCAAGATTTGCCAATAACCTTATACAAAGCAGGAAACTGAAGCTCAAAAAGTGAAGTAATTTCCTCAGTGTTAAACATCTTATAAGTGGCAAAATCCAAAGTCAAAATCAAGTGTTCAAATCTGATATATAATCTTATTTCCATTGTATTACAGCTGTTGGATAGGCTCAAGAAAGGTATGAAGAAGAGAGATAAAATGGTCAACACAAATATTCTGCTGCACATACCCTTTCCAACATAGTCCATTTTGCAATTATACTACCATCCTGTTTTTCCCCATCTGTCCCAGCATCCTCCCACATTAAAATTAGAAATCCATATTCCCAGTCCCTGGACTGATTCTTAGAACTCCAACCTTTGTGGCCACCTTGATATGAAACTGCATAGCAACTAATTGTTTAACTCATTATGTCTAGATTCTAGTTGAACCCATACCCTGAAGTATGCTTCAAGTTCAGGTCATCTCATACAGCTATTAGCCAAGGCTATTTTGCTGGCTACTAGCTATTAGTTATATACTTTTTTCATGTCTTCCACTCAAATATTCCATCTTTTTCACTGAAGACAACAATCAAATTAATCTAGAATTTTTTTTTATCACTGGCATTTATATAAATCTCTGAAACTTGCAAAGCAGTCTTCTCCTTCTTTTTCCATTGTATTCCCACAGCCTTAACACATCACTTGGCACATTTGTTTTGTTTTGTTTTTTCATTGATTCTTAAAGGACGGGGGATTAGTTAGGCCCTGAAGTATATATAAGCTTTAACAGGCAGGAGGAAGAAGATGAGAACAGTCACAACTGAATGACTTCTGCAATGCCAAAGATCAGTCAAAAGTATCCAAACAATCAAGACTATTCCCAATTCTTCTGTCTAACTAATCAAAGAAAATTACAAAAAACAAGATTATGCATCTCCAAACTTCTCCAAATAGAATGAAACCAATAGGGTGAACAACTACAGCATGTTCATTGGCCTTAGATGAACACAAAATGATTTAAGTAGCCTGGGAGTATTCAGAAGGTGAAAAACAGTTTAGATGGGAATTTGATAAAACAGCACACAAGGTGTTAGGGATTTACTTCTTTCTCTAGATGAAATACGACAGCTCTACTAGTTTCTCATTTTAAGATTTGACCTCTTTTTATCTGTCAACAGAGAGGTTCAGGATATAAAAGTAGGACCTATTGTAATGCTGGAGAAACTGAGGCAGGATAGAGATTAGAGAGTATTTAATAATTTATTAAATGGAAAGATTTACTGGGACCAAATAGATCCATGGTTTGGTCCTAGGGCTAAATGAGTCTATTGCTCCAAGAATACAGCAAACAATGAGAGTTCTCAATGACATATATACACATGGCTCAGACTGAAGGGGTAGACTGAGGTGGGGGTAGAGTCAAGGTGATAAGAGCAGGAACGGGACTCTGACAATCTGGTTCTGACAGGCTGAGGGAAGGCATGGAGGGAGGAACTCTGGAGATGGGGAGAGGCATGTTGATAAGATGGTATCTGACATTTTGATAGCTTGGGATGGGAAGAGACATTCTGATATTCTAAAATATAAGATCTTTTATCCTTATCAAATATTCTGATAAAGAGGGAGGGGAGCTTTTGCAGGATTGAGAAGCTGAGAAACTGAGTCAGGTCAGAATAATTAGAGAAAGTGAGAACTGTGGCATAACACTATAATGAGCTTCACCCCTTATTTTGGATTTTTCAACTGGAATTTTAAAAAATCATCAGTTACATAAATGAAAAGTGGAAGTAGATAGAAATCCAACAAAAGACATCATTTTTTCATTCTATTATATGCTAACTCCTAATTATATCATACTTTGAAAAAAAATTAAGAAACTTTCCTCACAATGAGATTGAGTATAATTATCATCATAACAATGTTATGGTTTAAAACATTAACAACAACAACAATAACTTGATAATTGTAAGAGTGCTGTGACTTGCCTAAGGTCGAACAGATGAAAATAAATATCAGAGCCAGGTTTTGAACCCAGGTCCCTTTCTCCTCTTTCACATTCTAGTTTTTATCTAAGATTATACTAATAAACTGTATGTTGTATGTCTCTTAGATGATTACAAGGGGGAAGGAAAGCGAATCAGCATTTATTAAGTAACCTAATATTGCTAAGCACTCTACAATGTTTTACAAATATCTCATTTGATACTCACAAAAACCCAAGTTAGCTCCTATTTTTATCCTCTTTTTATAATTGAGGAAACTGAAATAGACAGGGTTAAGTGACTTTCTCAAGGTCACATAGTTAGGAAGTATCTGAGTCCAAATTTGAGCTCAGTTCTTGACTCCAGGCTCTCCAGGACTCCAATGTGCCACCCACTATGACAAATCATTGCTTTATTTTTATTTTTGAAGGAATCCAAGGTTAAATGACTTGGGTTACTTAATACAGTCATACAGTTAGTTAAGTGTCTCAAACCAAATTTGAACTCAGGTCTTCTTGCAATCTACTATACAACAACAGTGTCATTGTTTTGTTTTGTTTTTTTCTTAGACATATCTACCCCTTTCTACTCACATGATGTTGATTTTTTGAAAACAATACAGAAATTTACATTGAGCCCTATGGTTCTTTAGAAAAAGAATGGAATTTGGAAGATAAGAATGGAAACAATGCATATGGGGGAGGGAAAAAAGATTAAATGTTCATGAAGAAACATATGTTTTAAAATTTTATTTAAGTAAGTTATAAGTCAGTTATTAAGTACCTAATATTTGCTAAACACTGAGCAACATATTTTACAAATATCTCATTTGAAGCTTCACAAAAACCCTGAAAGTTAGCTCCTATTTTTATCCTCTTTTACAATTGAGGAAAGTGAGTAGACAATCTTCTTGAAGAGAGGAAATTCCCCAACAGGAACTCTTCCCACCTAATAAAACATAGGTCTAATCTTCATCCCACTAAACAGCATATGGAAATAAAAGTATTTAGCAAAGGATGACTATGAATGGCAAGCAAGTTCCTATAAGCAAGGTATCAGTAACATTAAAGCTCAGAATAAGCTGTGAATAGCTATTAATTTTGCAGGCAAGAGAAAGTATGTTTTATTTATTTGTTAATTAGTCTATTTTATTTTTTAGCAAAGTTGAGTGAAAGAGAAAGGTCAAATAACAGATGGGACTACTGCTAAGAGTGAATGGGACCCCAATGATAGTCTACAGAGAAAAGGCAGTATTACTCTACTATTTTTTTTTATCCTAATTCTTTAACATATGAACCAACATTTATCAAGTGGCTACTATGTTCCAGATACTGTACTGATCAATAAGTATACAAAAAAAGGGGCAAAAGATAGCTCCTGCCCTCAAGAAGTTTACAAGCTAATGGGGGACAACATGAAATAAATATATAGAAAATAAGATATAACAACTATAACATATGTTTATGATTAGAACACTAAAATAAATGAGAACATGGTGAGACTGGTTCTATTTGATTTTTAAGATTTCTTTTAGAGTACTTGAAGAAAATTTCATTCATTTCATTCAATTCTCCATTCCTCCTTTATTTTCTCTTTCTTTCTTTCTATCCTCATTTCTTTCCTTTTTTAAAATGCATGTATTATTGCTGAGTTACTATTAACCATCTTTGAAAACTGGAGAACAAAGGAAGTACTAAAGGACTGGAGAAGGAGAAATGTCCTTTTTTTCAAAAAGAGAAAACAGGGTACAGTGTAAAAAATGTAAGCTATTGATTTTCATTTCCTAGAAGGCAGCCTAGAATTTATTGTTGAGACAATGCTTTGAAACCAATTAAACTGGGAAGCAGTCACCACTGAGTAAGATATGAGATATGTCTTCTTTATATATAGAGAGAGAGAGAAAGACAGAAATAGAGAGAAAGAGAGAGAGAGAGAAGGAGGAAGAGGAGGAGAAAAAAAGAAGGAAGAGAAGAAGAGGAGGAGGAGGAGAAGAAGAGGAGGAAGAGGAAGAACAAGAACAAGAAGAGAAAGAAAGAATGAATGAAATGAAGAAACAAAACAAAGGCAGACAGACCAGAATAACTTCAAGAACTTTATTTTAATTGACAATGGGTATTAGAGAGACAAATCAAAGAAATCCTATAGATGTACTATACTTAAGTTTCATCAAAAAATTTGGGAAAATTTTTCAGCTTATCTTCATCCATAAGAATGAAAATGTAGCATATGTCATAGTATAGCTAGGTGAGAAGTTAGATCTGATTAAATGGCAGATACAGAAGTTAAATGACAGCATAAAGAGTGGACAACAGCATAAATGCCAATTTGGAGAGAGATCCTTAATGGGCTTTATTAGAGAATATCCCTGTGGATTTTAGGTGTTCTGTATTTTTATTTGTGACTTTTGTAAAGTCATAATTATGATTAAAATACTGAGTGACAATCAAAATCCAAAAGTTTTCAATATTGGTAAAATCTAATAAGATGAATATGAATGGGTAGAAATTTAAGTCCCATGTTTGGGTTTTTAAAAAACCAGGATAAATTTTAAAAATAAGGACCATTTGGAGGTATGTCAGGCACACATCAATTAATCCTACTAAAGCATAGATTTGACCATATCCCACTTCTGCCAATCCCATAATTCAATAAACTCTAGTGACTCTCCCTTTCATCTGTATTATCAAAAAAATTCTCTAATTCAAAACTTTCTTTGGTTCACAACTAATTATCGTTTTTTTTTTTTCTTACACCTTACTCTATCTCATCCCCACTCCTACATAAGTTTGTGATCCAGTGACACTGAACTTGCTGCTCAATTTCTGGATTGTGTTTGTATTTTTTTTTATTTTTTAATAGCTGCTATATGTGCCTGGAACATTGTCTATTTTCATCTTTGTCTCCTGGTTTCCCCTGACCTTCTTAAAGTATCAGTTAAAATTCCATCTTCTACGAAAAACTTTTCTGAGCCCTCTTCTCCTTACTGATTACTCCATATGATTGCACATGATCCGTTATATACTTGTTTTATGTTGTCTATCTCCTTAGACTGTGAATTCCTTAAGATAAGGAGATGTCTTTTGCTATTTTTATATCTTTAGTATTTAGCAGAGTGACTGGTACATAACAGACTCTTGATAAATGTTTATTGATTTACTTATTTACTGATTGTATTTTAAAACCACTCATATTACAAGTTATTGAGAGTGTTTGCAAATTATTGCCATAGACTTTGAAAACCAATTCTATTCTATAATGAAGAATCTTAGGAGAAGTTTATTGTGAACACTTATGATACAAAATAATTCAATATATGTCCATAATAGTTATAAAAAACAAAGTTTGTTCTGAGGCCTAAGGAAAGAAACATTGTTTTTCATAGGCGATATAAGGGAATGGTTCTTGAAAAAATATCTTTAGAAAGGGAGGTAATTTATATGATTATAAAGAGAATTGAAGAAGAATTAAGCAAGAGAACAATTAAGCAAGAGTTAAAAAGAATTGAGGACGCATATATAGTAGATATGTAATGGGGTAAGGCAGGCAGGTAGGTGGTACAGTGGATAGAGTACTGGGCCTGGAATTGGGGATATTTTAGTTCAAATCTGTAAAATGGGCTGGAAAAGGAAGTAGAAAATCACTTACTTTCTTTGCCAGGGAGAACCCAAATAGGATCATGAAGAGTTAGACTTAATTTTCAAAAATTGAACAGCAAAAATGGGGTAGAATAATAAATTGTTCCTGGTATCATTTCCCTTTCCATTAAAAAAAAAAAAATCCACTCCAAACCACTTATTGTTTCATGGATACTTGTTTTCTTTCTATAATCTCCATGATACCCTGACTTATGAATTTCATTGATTCTCAGCTACTGGACTGCTGACTCCCACCCTGGTTTTCCATGTCACCCTTTGCATATAGAGTTCTTTCTGACTGCCTCACTCTGGATTAGCTTGGGTCTTGACACTGATATTAACTGTCTCAGCTCTAGAATATCATTTTCCATTTTTTCCTCTACTGTAGATTTTCCTATTTATCTGGCCCCAGTCTAGATCACTTTACCTTGCCTTCAATCCCAAGGTTCCAATGTGAAGTAATGGTATATCATTGATGAGATCCAATCTGAATTCTTCTCCTACAGAACTCTGATGACCACTGTTGTCAGGAACATTCAGGTTATTTACTTTAGTCCTCATATTCCTTTTTTCTGTGTATCACCTCAGGAAACCAAAACAAGTTAAAAGATACAAAATATTCTTTTTCTTAACACCCCAAAGTCCATTTTTTTTTTTTGTCTCAGAATCGATGTAAAGCTATAACTTGGCTTTCTATTAGTTTCAAGAAAAATAGGGACATTAGCATCTCTTTTGGGCTGTGAGTTGGTTATTTAATACATGGATGCATTATAATTTGTAGCATGTTTATCAAAATGTAATGGGATGTCAACAATTGCCGCCACTTGGAATATTTATTATTTGGCTTTAATCTGGCCTTGTAATATTAGCAGTAAATCTGAATAGGGGATTGTCGTTTTCTTCAATTGATTAAGCTGAATTCATGGATGCAAATTAAATGCCGGTGATTATGTTTCATTGCTGATACTAATAAGGAATTTATGTAAACCATACTTGCTTTTTTAAGCTTTAAATAACATTACAGCCCTGAAAAAAAATATTCAGAGTAGGAATATGCAACATTTGTGTATCTTTATATTTTGGACATTTTTGCTTGAATCTATTATATTTACTGCTATACATACCCCAAACAATAATGTCCAGAAGATTAATGGATGATATATTTAGCTATTTCAATCTGTCACCAAGTGATCTTTACTAGGTTAAGACAGCTGGACAAGTGTCAAATACTGATTCAATCATCCTGTGCTAATTCAGACTTGGGGTAATTAGTCCATGTGCAGTTTTTAAATGCTTTTCTTCCAAAATCTTGATAGGTAGGTTATGTGAATATCACTCTCATTTTAAATGGAAGCACTGGGTCATAAAAATACTTACCTGTTTTCATGGTTCTGTGTTTTTCATTAGTGTGGCTATGTATTTCTTGCCTCACTGCAGAATTCCAGCCATCCAGATTCTCACCAATCCTATGAAATTATTGTTTGTCTTATTAGATCTGGTCCATCCTGACTATCATCCAGAATATTTCTGTTCCTCTCACTCTTGTTATCAATGGAATTTGGTAAACATACCATCTCTCTTGTTCTAAGTATTAATAAAAAGCACTAAACAGAATGAAGCCAAGAATAGATCACTGAGGAACCTTTTAGAGATGCAGGAACAATTTAATATCTCATCATTAATGAGTATGATTTGATTTGAACTATTTAAACAGCTATAGATCCACATACCCAGAGACTTTTCTCACCAATGTCTCTCCATCTTTACTATAAGAATAAAATGAAAAGAATAGATTTAGGGGGGAAGAGGAAGATTGCTCTCATCTAGTTATTCCCAGGCTTTTAAAGATCACTAACAATAGCTCAGCATTCAAATCTGCCAGTTCTTTCAATAAACAAGGATATAGTTCATCTGGGTGTGGTAACTTTGGCTCATTAACAGCTGCTCAGTGATGTCTTTTCATATTCCAATTGATTTTGAATATTAACTTTTTTTTAGTTATTTCTGTTTTCTCCCTTTTAGTCTAAAGATTATTGTACTTGGCTATCAAAGCAGGAGTAAAACAAAAGAAAATCACCTTTTTCTCCATCACTGAGTATCATCAAACCATCTCGTTGGACAAACTGTTCTTCTTTTCCCTAATTATTCTTTTCCTCCCAATTAAAAAGAAATCTTTTTGTAAGAATTAAGTGTTTATGACAAGCACAACTCATTTTGAACTTTAGTAGTTCTAATATCATTCTTAGAGGTCCACAAACATGTTTCAATGTTCATCTTTTTTTTTTTTTTAACCTTTCTTTCATCCTCACTACAAGGTTTATTTTTTTTTAATCTGGTGATAGTTCTTCTTCCAATATATTTGTCTCTTTAAATAACTCATTCTTTCCATACAAATTGGATTTATTTCAACAATATTCTCTTCTCTCTTCTTCCTCATTTAATATCATCAAAATACCTTCTTGCACTATTTCCTCCTTCACCCATTTCACATGGCAAGTGACCATTCTTCTTACCAACACAAAACATTCTATATAGACAAAGCAGTCATTCCCACTCTTTTATATATCTTCAGTATCTCGTTTTCTACTGGACGCTTCTTTACCACTGATAAACATTAATACATTTTTCCCATTCTAAAACAAACAAAGCCCTCTTTTTTTTTTTTTTGCTTTGACAGAAGAGCTTTCAATATTGCCTATGTCATTCTAAGAACTTTGATTTTTGAAGATGTGTAGCTATAGATATACTAAATATTTTAAAAGCTAAGATAAAGAATTTTTGCTAATAAAAATGAAGAAACAATGATATATTTTAAAATATACATATATATGTATGGAAAACATGTCTATAACTATATATATATATATGTATGTATATATCTGTCTCTTAGTTTTTCCTTCTATTTCTAATAGATCTAGATAGTTTTTATTTATGATTATTATATTTCTGGAAATCAGCTGTGAATAACTTTTCTATTGTCGACAATACCATCATCCCAGACTCTTCTAAAGGACTTAAAATGAAGGACTGATGGTGATATGATAGGTATGTTATCCATATTCAGAGAAAGAACTGGTTGAAGGATACTTTTTTATATACTTTATTTTCTTGAAGGGTTTTTTGAGGGGGGAACTCTGTTTTCTTTTGCAACATGATTTTTATAGAAATGCTGTGTATAACTTCACATGTACTTTCTCAATATGGGGGAAGAGAGAGGAGGGAGGGAGGAACAGAATCTTGAACTTAGAGTTTTAAAACCAAATGTAAAAAATTGTAACTGGGAAAAATAAAATACTAAAAATATTTGTTTCTTTGAGTTTATCTAATGTTTCCTGCTATGTCATGAAATCATTGATTTTATTTCCTTTTTTATAATTTTTAGGAAGTTTATTGCTTGAGTGAAGTTTGCCTCTTTTTTAATGAATTGATTCTTCTTCCAATCTTTTCATTAGAGTAAGGATACTTAATCTAGGAGTTATTCTTTTTTTAAATGCAAATATGTATTGTAGATGTTATATATACATATATTCTTATAATTTAATTTCAAGTACAACCTATATCAAATTACTCACTTTCTCAGTGAGACAAAAGAATAGAGGCAGGGAGGGAAACAATTTGGAAGAAAAAAACAAAGGTTAAAAACTGTTTTCAAATGTAATCAGAGGAAAATAATATCAAATAAAAAAATAATTTTTATTTTAATATTTTGGTTTCCCTTAAATCTTTGGTAATTTATTACACACATTTATATAAATTTATTCTGAAAAGGTATTCATAAATTTCATCTGACTACAAAGATGTGTACAATACTAATAAGTTTAAGAACCTCTGCTTTAGAAATCTATTTGTTTTTTCATCTCTTGTGGAAAATTCTTCCCCCTTCAAGTTTCTACTTGCAATTATGTGGAATCCCTCACTCTGGGATATTACTGGTTTTTTTTTTTTCCCCCTTTGTGTTTATATCTTTTAAAAAATGATTGACATTTTATTTGGTCTACATATCTCTCCACCTTAAATTTCTTAAGTGAGGTTTTATTCCAGAAAGAGGCTCTCTTTCTGGAGGAGTTGTTGGGTGGGGCAGATAGCCTTTCTTGGTCTCCTTCTACATCCTTTGGATTTCTGTGCTAATCTCCAAAGTGGGGTTGTACTTCAATCCATGTTTGGTATTGAAAGTGCTGAAGTTTCAGGGATTTCTGGAACATCTCAGAACAGAATATAAGAAGACCTCAGAATTTTCAGGAATTTGGACCATGTTGGTCTATTTGTCTTTGATTCAGAAAATTAGGGATTTTACAAGGTGATATCTTGACTTCCTTATGAATTAGACTTAAATGAGGCAGATTTGCACAAAATCTTCAGGGTCCTTGTTTCCCAGTCATCAAAGTCCAGTGGCAAGACCAAAATCAAGATGATTGGCTATGGCCCAAGATGCAATGGATGACCTTATTCTCAGGCACCCTTTCCATTAGGGGAGATATCTCCTTAACTCACCTTTTAAGACTTGTTGGTTACCTTCAACCTGGTTTAGCCCATCTGCCAACACAGTTTTACTGGGATCTGGTCAATTCACATGCTACAGTTTCTTGGAATCATAGGTAAGAGTTGAGTGCCAACTTGACACCAAAGAATGAACAGCCCTGAAAATGGCTGGGCAACCCTTCCCACCAGGGGGCTGATTCTCCCTGAATACCTTATCTCAGCCATTACCGTATCCTCACCCATTCAAGGTCCCCACCCCTTTGCTCTTTTTTCCACAGACATAGAGCTTTATAGGCTACAAGTATAATTTGGCTTTCACTGGTCACCATGAAAGTTTGGATTTGTTTGTCTTCACTAGCACTACATTTATTGGGTCTTCACTTCTTGGGGCTTCTGGCTGACACTTTGTGCAGTTCTGATGTAAAAGAAGTCATTCTATTTTCTCATTAGATTGCTAAATCATTATTTAATCTGATACAAATATGCAGTTTTTGTTAGGATGAGTATGTTGGGAGCAGGACAGTTTCACCTTTACTTCCTCCATTTTCTTTAACCTTCTTATAATATAGGCAATGACCCTGTAAGGACACCAAAGAGCAAATAGAATTTCCTTTCCTGTCTTTATCTTTTTTTGTTAGCTCACAGAGACAATCTAGTTAACAATTTATGATCTACTGTGTTAAATGCAATTAACCAACTTTTCCTTTGGGACGCTCCTTCCTTCCAGAGTTCCAATGTTATTGCACTCTTCCAGTTTTTTATCTGGATAACAGCTTCTTCTGAATTTCTTGTACTTAATTATTTTCAGTCTCCTAATGTCTAACTGTAATAGTCCCCCAAGATCCTGTATTCCACTCCCCACTTTCAGTCCCAATCGTTTCTGCATTAGTGATTACTTTCATGTCCATAGTCATCACTTCTTTGTAGAGTCTCTTAAACTTATAAATCCTGTTTTTTATTTCTTATTGCCTCAGATTTGAATCTACATATTCCTGTTACACATATGCATCTGGTTGTCTTGTTTCACTTTCAACTCAATATGCTTGAATATGAAATCATTACCTTATACACACACACACACACACACACACGCAGAGAGAGAGAGAGAGAGACAAACACACACACAGCCCACTCTTTCCAATTTCCTCATAAGTACCTCCATCTTTCCAATCAATCAGGATCAAAAATCCAAAATAACCTTTGACCTTTCCACTCCTTTCAATTCTAACATTATTCAATTGCCAAATCCTGTCAATTTTTATACCAAAATTTCTAGTCATTTTATTTTTCACTATTATTCAAGTACCACTAGAGTACAAGCATTCATCACTACTTAATGGACAATTCTAAAAGCCTTATGTGATTTCCTAATCTCTTCTTTCTCCAAACTAGTCATCATAGAGCTTCAAAAATAACCTTTAAAGTTTAATCTCACCATGTTGTCCTTTAAAAAGTCTTTATTAAGTCCCCTCTTTCTTCTAGGCACTTAGATTATAAGACATTATACAATATGAAGTATCTTTCTAGCTTTATTGCATTTCACATTACCTTCTTTCATTCATTGTTTTTAGATTGAAAAAAATATTTTATGTTAAATATATGTATAATAAATATAACATGAATTGATATAACATGTAATAATATATTCGATGGGTATTATAAAATATATATATATAAATATGTGTGTATGTGTGTTTATGTATGTGGTATCTGTAAGTATTTTATATATATATATATATATGCTTTTATATGTCTATGTTTATGTCTATGTCTGTATATAGTTGCCTTTTGTGCTTGGGGTATATTTTCATTTCTTTCTGATTTCAAATTGTTAATGACCCTGTTAACCAAAAATTTAACACTAAAAATTAATCTCTAAATTATAAAATGGGGATAATAATAATTTCACTAACTGTTTCAATCAATCAATAGGAATGAAGTACTTAGAGTTGTTTGAAGAAGAATATCTTGCAAACTTTGAAACATTATAGGAAAAACATGGTAATATTATGACTACTAATACTACACACATGTAGAATTGAATTAAAGTGAAGTACTGATACAGATATCAAGATATGAATTTAGTGAGGTAGTATGTTTTATTGAAAAGAGGGCTTAATTATGGAGTTGAAAGAAATTTATTTTAACCTTATATCTTCCATTTACTAATAATATGACTGAGGAAAGTACTTAATTGCTCTGAACTTCAGTTAATTCATTTGTATCATGGGAAAAAATAGTATTTATACTCTCTACTTCACAAAAGAGCTGTTGGAGAATTACTTCATTAGATACTATGCAGATGTGACCTATTATGATCCACTAGTATATGTACTATGGACATAAGCCATGGATGTGGGTACAGAGACAGATAGAGAACTAAGTATAGAAATGAATCTAAAGACAAACAAGGTGGCAAGGGACTAAGGGACCTGGATTCACAAATACATGAAACTAATTCAATAAGTATCTGGAGTTGGAAATCTTGGGTTGATTTTTTTATTCATTCATTCATGACTTGTGACTTTATGCAAGACATTTCATCTTTCAAGTATCAAATTCCCCATGCATCAACAGGGAAAAATAATTCTTGATCTGACTAATTATCTGTAATAAGATAGTAACTGAACATGGAGTCAGAGATTATGAATTAGAGGCTTTGCATTTACAACCACTATGACCTAAGTCAATTAACTTCTCTGGGCCTTGGTTTCTATTTAAGAAAATTAAACTTGTTGGTCTGAATGGTCCCTACAGTGCTATATCCAGAGGAACCTTGAAGACCTTAGAAGTCATCCATGATTCCTAGCTGTGAAAATCTGTAAAAGTAAAGTCATTATTTACTCTTCATTGATTTTAAATCAATGTCAAATATCAAGCTTTATAGACACCCGATAAATATATATATATATATATATATATATATATATATATTTAAAACATTTATGGGATAGTAGCAATAGAAGCAGCAGCCAGAGTAATAGTGGTGGCAATAATCTTAGTAATAGTGATGGTGATGGTGGTAGTAGCAGTATGAAGAGGAGAAAGAGTAATAGTAGTGATGGGAGTGCTATTAATTTAGAACAGAAGTTTTTAAACTTTTATAATCATATATCTTTTTTGACAGCCTCGTGAACTCTATTAATTCTTTAAAATTAATGTTTTACTTTATAAAAATTTATAGTATTACAAAGGAAATCAATTATATTGAAAAGCAGTCACTATAGATATATGCATACATGTGTCCAAAAATATACATATATGCACATATATCCATGTGTATTTATGGCTATGCATATTGTAATTATATATACAAATATATATAACTGTATATACATGTGCATGTTCATGTTCTCTAGAATAAGAATCATTGATTTAGAAGAGGAGAGGAGATGTAGTATATAAGGGCTTGATCATTCTTGGGGATGTTCACTCACAGTTAAGTGCAGTCCAGGTGCAGAGTATGCAGGGACCAACAACAGATTCTTGTGGTAGATAGTTCCAATAGGGACTGACATTCCAGCTCTCCACTAGGAAGGGCATCCAAATTTTGAAGTATCTCACAGTGAAAGCAAATGACAGAGACAACTCTAGAGAGGAACTGATGGTTTTCAGATCAGGAAAAGTGTTGAAGAGCCAAACTAAACTCCCACAAAACAAGACTGAAGCTTAAAACCATAGTCCAGGGAACAACTAACAGGAAGCTGAAATTCCCCAACAAAATCCAACATATTTCAGGAGAGTCATTTCCGTGTATTTCACTGATTCTTGTTAAAGTCCAACTGTGTGAGCTAGGTCTGCTTTGCTTTGTTTTCTTTATACCCAGCTCCTGTCAGCATTTTTGAGTTGGCAAGATCCTGGTGCTTTAGCATATACCATGGAGGTGAAAAGTATAAGTAGACATAGATATAGTTGTTGCTCATACAGATGTTGAGAGAGGCATGAATTTGCGTGGAAATTCAGGTGTCAATGGGGCTTCAGGGCTGAGAGAAGAAGTGTCAGATTTATGGGTAGTAGGAGGGGATGGTGTAAAGTTATATGGAAAGAGTGGGAAAATGATAGATGGTCTAGATTTAGAGGAAGATTCTAAGTTAGAAGTGACTACAGCTGGAATTGTAGATGTGTAAATAGGTGTAGCTGTAGAGGTAGTTGCAGAAACACATGAAGTCACAGGCTCAGCTGTGGACCTAAGTGTATGTTTAGAGGGAGATGGAGAACGAGGAGTAAATTTCTGCAGGGGTATAGATATTGAAGTACCTACAGATTTACAATCAGGTATAGACATAGATATAGATGCAGGAGTATTTTTAGAAGAAAATGTAGAAGATGCTGAGGCAGGAGCATATTTTGAAGCTAAAACATCAGAGCGATAAGAACGTGGAGAAGTACAGGGGGATGTGACGATAGGTGGACTAGAACTTGGGAACAATGGAGATGTTGAGGTAACAGCAGGGGTAAAATGAGCTTCCTGAGGGAAAAGTATACAGTGATATTTAGGTGTGGATTTAGAGGGTATTGGGATAGGAGTAGATCTGGGGTTCTGTGGAGATGTTGAGATAGAGTTGTTGATAAAACTGCAGGGATTTCCAAAGGATAATTCACGGGTAGATGTAGCTTTGGATGTAGGAGGAGATTTGGGGCTAAGTGGAGCTATTAAGGTAGAGTTACATATACAATTAGAATCCTTGGGTAAGTCACAGGTATGTGTTGCTTTGGATACAGGAGGAGATTTGGGGATAAATGTAACTGTGGAGGTAGAGGGACGAATACAGTTAGAAGGAAGCCCAAGGAGGAGGTCACAGATAGATGTAGCTGCGGATGCAAGAATAGATTTGGGGCTAAGTATAGATGGTGAGGTAGAGTTACAGATACAGTTAGAAGGATTATCCTTGAATAAGTCACAGGTAGATGTTGCTTTGGATGTAGGAGGAAATTTGGGGCTAAATGTAGAAGGGGTAGAATTACAGATACAATTAGAGGGAATCCCAGGGAGTACCTCACAGACAGATGTAGCTGTAGATGCAAAAAGAGATTTGGGGCTAAATGTACAAGATGAGATGCAGTTAGAAGAATAATCTTTGGGTGAGTTATAAGTAGATGTGGCTTTGGATGTAGGAGGAGATTTGGAGCTAAATTGAGACAGCGAGACAGTGTTACACATGCAGTTACAGGGAACCCCAGGGCATAGCTCACAGATAGATGTAGCTTTAGATACAGGAGGAGTTTTGGAGGTTGATGTGGAGATAGAGTTACAGATACAGTTAGAGGGAATCCCGGAGAATAAGGCAGAGATAGATGTAGCTCTGGATGTGGGAGGAGATTTGACATTAAGCGTAGAGGTGGAGGTAGACATACAGACACAACTAGAGGGATGTCCACGTAATAAGACACAAGAGATAGATCTGGAGATAGCTGGAATCAATTTGGAGCTAAGTGGACATGTTGGGGGAGAGCTACTGATGCAATTAGGAGGATTCCCAAGAGATACTGCATTGGTCGATGTAGCTTTGGAAGTAAGCAAGACTGAAGGTGTTGAGGTAGCAGCACAGGTATAATTAAAGGGAATCCCAGGGATAACTTCTCCAGCACCAGTAGGTATAGATGTCTGGTCAGGATCAGATTTGGGAGAAGGTTCAGATGGATCCTTCTGAACATCTGCACAATCAGATGGCGATAGAGATCTAGGTGTAGAAGATTTGGAGGCAATTGTTTCAGGTGTGGGTGGAATTACAAATGAAGGGGATGGAGAGAGATGACTGGCTGCTTTTAAGCTAGATGCCCATGACAAAGTAGAGGCTAAGCTACAGCTAGAGGGAAATTTACGGGTTGGTATAACAGGAAATGTTGTGGTTATAGGAGCAGATTTAGTGGCAGGAGGATATTCTGAGATAGGTGTCAAGTTACAATGAAAAGGAATTTTAGAAGTTATGTTGCCATGGTGTGGATGTTTAGGGATCGTTACTGGTGTCTGTGCAGTTGGGAATGTAGGTGCCGATCTAGAGGCACATGGAGGGATTTTACTAACAGGTTTATATTTGGGGAAGGTTACAGAAGAAGAGGCAGGGGAAAGCTGGGTGGGAGTCATGAGGGTAGGTATAGATGTGTGCGAGGGCATAGAAGGCATAGAAGGAGAGATGAAGATAGTTCTAGGTTCTAGTGAAATGGTAGAGTTAGAAGGAGAAATCAAAGGAGTAAGCGTTTTGTTTGCTTCCATGCCGATCCCAGGGCTCACACTAAAAGTTGTTTTCTTGGATTAATCTTCAATATTACCAGATTTGCTTAAAAGTTGGGTCTCCTCAAAAATGGAGTGTTGCAAATGTTCATTCCAGGTTATCAAGGTGTCACTCTATTGGCTCAGATGTCCATTACCACTTGGTTTAGTGATATTACAAAAAGAAATTGGGTGGCAGATAGAGGGTCAAGCCTGCTACTCCTTTGAAGAAAGAGAAGAAAAAGGCTTAGAACATCAAGTGATGTCACAATGACAGCTTCCCATGACACGACTAAATGTGCGACCTGTTGTATTCTCTTATCCACAGGGAGTGGTGTTCAACATGGAGCATTTCTTCGATAACACTTGTTCACTGTGCAAATTAATAGGGTAAATCTGTTAGGAGACTATCTCCTTTAAAAAATAATAATTTTCTGACTCACAAGAAGCAGTGGTATAAAAACAACCAACCAGCCGGTGATACATACAATTAGTGACAGAGCTTTTCTGCTAGGGCCTCCATATCCTCCAAGATGACCTTTCATTTACTCAATACATGTTTTGTATATCCATAGCTGTATGAAAGTTGTCTTTCCAATTAGAACGTGAGGCCTTTGAGGGGAAGAGCCATTTTTTTGCCTTCTTTGTCTCCATAGAGCTTAGCTCAATAACTAGCTTATAGAAAGTGCTTAATTACTTATTTATTAAAATAATATATTGCTAGCTAACAACAAAATCTTTTTTGGATGCTTCTTAAATTAGGTCATTGAATGACCTCTACTGAAGATGACAAGGAAATACCCTGTTGAAGAGACCACATTTGCATGGAATAACAGACTATTAAAAGTAAAATTCCCTGCAGGGATATGTGATTTGTTTCTTTTCTGTTAAAAGAAATATGGCTTGTAAACTCAGAATGGAATTTTAAAATATTTTTTTAATAAAGGTATATGCCTCCAAAAAAGAAGAGAAAAATCAAAATAAAATGATTTTAAAATGACTTCAAAAAATCCCTCAAAAAAAAGGAAGAAAAAAAAAAAAAAGAAAGCATGTGTATGAAATGAACTTCTCACAGCAAAGCAACATGGTTCTAGAATCACAACATCCATACATTTATATTATAATCTGGTACCCCATTGTGAGGAAATACTGTGGCGCAGTAATATGAACTCAGGATTTGATAACAGAAGAGGCCTGGTTCTACTTCTTCCTGAGAAAAATCACTTATCTTTAAATTTCTTCATTTCCAAAGAGGGAACATTAATATCTGCATTCATACATACTCAAAGATAATTGTAATTAAGCATACAAACATATGCATAGATATGTATTCATATACATCCATGTAAAGTCATACTATGTTTGTCTTCTGTTTCTTTGATGGTGGATAACATCATCTTTCATAAGTCCAAGTCTTTCCATATTTTTCTAAATCCACCAACTCATCATTTCCTATAACATGGCAATATTCCAAAATTACACTATTTAGATATTTTAAATAGTCTAAACCAATACTGATTTACATGGAGGACATATAGTGTAGTTTCTCAATTTTTCTCTTTGGATTAAATATATTATACCTTTAACTTTGAGATCAATGATTGCTACCCCTATTTTTTTCTCATTTTACTCCTAATCATTATATTTGTATCTCTTATTTCCTATTCCTGCTGACTTCTCTGTTTTACTTCTTCCTATTCTTTAATCTATTCAACCTCCCAGGATCCCTCCCTTTTCCTCCCTCTTCCATACAGCTTTTCTCTTCCTCTTTACCTATTCCCATTAATCTACACACTTTACCCCATTTCTGTTACTCTGCATACCATTCTAGCTTCCTTTATGCTATTCCCTCCTTCCTCTTACTTCTATATAAATTTAGAAGATTTTATACTCTTCTAGGTATTTATGTATTATTCCCTCTTTAACCCATTGCTGATGTGAGTAGGATTCAAAAACTACCAGTCCTCTTCCCCCATTTCATTCCTTTGTATCATTTCTTTCTCTTGCACCTCATTTATATAACATTATTTTTTCCTACAAAGTTTTGCTTTCTAAAATTACATTATATTCAGCTGTACCTCAGTCTTTCTTTCAAATTATCCAATTGTTTATGACAATCTTAAACATTCAATTTATATTTCCAAGTATAAAACAAAAAGTCTGTCCTTATTGAGTCTTCTGAAATTGTCGTTGATATTTACCTTTTATTTCTCTTAGATCTTATTTATTAAATTTTCTAGTAACTTAGTAGGTTCGGGTTTTCTCGCAACAAAATTATGAAAGTCTGGCAATTCATTGAACATTCATTTTTTTTTCATTCATGCTTAATTTTGCCAGGTATGATATTTCTGGATATAACCCTAGGTTTTTTGTTTTTGCTCTTCAATATTTAGTGTTCCAAGACCTATTTTTTTTTTTTTAATATAGCCATTACTAAGTCTTATGTGATTCTAATTTTGGTACTGCTTTTTTGCCTTGTTCTAATTTGACAATAATGCTTCTATGAGTTTTTCTTATAGGATTTGTCTCAGGTGCTGATCAGTACATTTTTTTTTTCTATTTCTACTTTCCCCTCTTGTTCTTACACTTCAGGACAATTTTCTTTTTTCTTTTCTTTTTTAAGTACAATTTTCTTTAATTAATTTTTGTATTATTGTATCAAGATTTTTTTAAATTGCAGATTTCAGGTACTCATTATTCTTATTTTCTCTTCTTGATTTTTTCTCCAGATTTGTTGTTTGTCTCATAGTCTTTTCTGTTTTTTTCATTCTTTACATTTTTAACTATTATTTCTTGGTCTCATAACTTCATTGGCTTCCTCCTTGTCAATTCTAGTTTTCAAGGAGACATTTTCTTCCTTAAGAATCTCTTTGCTAATTAGTTGACTTTTCATATTTTTCTTGTTTTACTTGTTCATTTTGTTTTGTTTTTGTTTTTTTACTTCCTCATTTTATTTTTAAAGTCTTTTTTTGAGTATTTCTATGAATTATTTTTGGGCAAATGACCATTTAACTGACAGGGATCCTCAAACTTTTTAAATAGGGGGCCAGTTCACTGTCCCTCAGACTGTTGGAAGGCCGGATTATAGTAAAAACAAAAACTTTGTTTCGTGGGCCTTTAAATAAAGAAACTTCATAGCCCTGGGTAAGGGGGATAAACGTTCTCAGCTGCTGCATCTAGCCCTCAGGCTGTAGTTTAAGGACCCCTGATTTAACATTACTCTTTTTTTCCCCCTTTAGTATCTTCCTCTGAAGACAAATCCCAGTATTCCCTATTCCCACAATAACTTTCTATAGTTAGGTTTTTTCTCTTCTAATTTTTTTTCTTTTGGTAGTAGATTATTGATATGAAGTCCTGGGATATGGGGGATGGTGCCTCTGGCCTCAGTTTCTCCTTCAGTTCTCCTCTGGCCTGTAATCTGAAACCAAGAGCTCTGCTCCCATGCAAGTGCTCACAGCCAGCAGCATCCTTGCCCCCCCTGCTCCTGCAGCCATGGAATTTGTACTGGTTCCTTCTCACCCAGGGCCATGTCTTAGCCCCCCAAATAGGCCTGGCATCCCTTATCAGTGGAGGTTCCCTCAATTTTCTTCGACTCAAATGTTCCTTGACTCACTCTGGGAGCTGAAAAATCCTGGGGCTAAGTCGAAGTTTACTCCCCAACCCAGGGATCTCTGTTTGATGTTTTGGAGGATCTGGCCTGGGGATGCTTCTACTTCTTGCAGGCCAAACCTCTGTGCTAGTATCTTTCTTTGAATGTTCTCCAATCATCCCAAGAGGACCACTGTTCTGTCCCAACTTTTATTTATTTTTATTGCTCTGTGTTCTTCCTGAGGTTCAGTTTTGTTTTGTTTGTGGGGGAAATTTGGGAAACTTGAAATTTTTCTGACCTACTTTGCCATCTTCCCAGAAATCCTCTCCTAAAAATGCATTTTTTTAAACCAAAAAGTGCTACATAACTGTAAGTTACATTTACTACTCACCAAGGATAATGAAGTGAGCTTAGGGGGAATTCAGATAAGTGACTAGGCTGCAGACATCTAGAAGATCCCGTGTATGACTTTTTCTTTTCTTTGTGTGTAATCTGTGTTTCCACTATAAAATAGCACAACTGTATGACTGCAGACCTATAAAAACATTCAGGGGAAATACATCTACTCACAGCCAACTGCCCCAGGGAATTGTGGTGTACACAGAAAATCTGGGACAAGGGAAAATGCCTAAGGATCATAGGTGTCTCAATGGGGTCACATTGTAGCTCTTATGAGCTACCTTGTGTCCCTTTCCTTCAGAGCTTTTCCCACACAACCTTCACATGAAGTCTTGTCTTCACATGGACTAGCACAAAAATTATCAACTGACACATAGACATGCACATTCATGGGCACATACACATATGTGCACATATATAAACTTAAATACATGCACCTATATTCATGAATATGTGTGCTTTGTACTGCCTAAAAATATATGCACCTATGAGACACAAAGCAAATGATTTCCCATGTGTAGGCCCTATTAATTAATGATAACGTTTCTTTAATAAGTGAAAGGTTATAGAGCATAGTGACTGAAATTAAGGCACAGCATGTGGAATCCAGTGAAGACAAACTTGAATTTGTCTAAGACTCAAGCACTTCCTTCCCTCTAAGCCCTCCTTTTACCTCCTGATATTGCCCCAAGCAGTACTGACTTTCCACCTCCTCCCTCACAAAATCTCATTCATCTGAAATTGCTAAATATTCTTATGCATGTTTTGTCTCCTCTATCTGCTGGACATGAGAAGGAAAAAGGAGAAGTAAGCACAATGGATAGAGCAGTAGATTTGAAGACTTTGGATTTAAATCCTGACTGTGTCAATTTAGCCAAATAACTCAACTTCAATATTCTTCCATTTTTTCTTTTGTAAGATTAGGGAGCTGAACTAAATGGCCTCCAAGGTTCTTTCCATAGGATACTGAGGGCAAAACTGATGTCATCTAAATTTTGTATTGAGCTTAGCACATATCTCATACTCTGCATGTAGATGGTAAAGAAGTCAATATGAATTATTTTGATGATATCTCTATTTTTCAGTTTCATCTTAAGGGATTTGGTTCTTCACCTCTCACCCATTGCCAATAACCACAAAAAAACCAAAACAAAACAAAATGAAGAAGTCAACTTGTTGTCAACTATGAAAAGTCAACTAATTAGCAAAGAGGTTCTTAAGGAAGAAAATGTCTCCTTGAAAACTAGAATTGACAAGGAGGAAGCCAATGAAGTTATGAGACCAAGAAATAATAGTTAAAAATATAAAGAATTAAAAATATTTGTTTTTGTTTTTGTTTTTTTACTTTCTCGTTTTATTTTTAAAGTCTTTTTTTGAGTACTTCTATGAATTCTTTTTGGGCAAATGACCATTTAACTGACAGGGGTCCTCAAACTTTTTAAATAGGGAGCCAGTTCCTCAGACTGTTGGAGGGCCGGACTATAGTAAAAACAAGAACTTCTGGCAAAATATCCATAATGTCTGATTGACAATATTTTGCTAAAAAGACATTCTGCATACTTACTTGAATGAAAAGAAATTCTGGCTCCCCCCTTACTTGTATTTTGCTCTCCCCATGTTAGAAACTGAGACCCAAGTTTCAGTGTATAAAAACTCTCCCAAACTTTTTTTCATTGCTAGACTCCCTTAGAGATTAGCCCATATATTTTGGTGTAATAAAGTCTTTTGTGACCATAAGAGAAAAAAAAAAAAAGTATAAGGGAAAATTATGAGTGTATATGCTTCATATACACTTCATATACACTCATAATTTTCCCTTATACTTTGCCATCAGGGACTATTTAGTACCATGAACTTATTTTCCTCTTTTTGGGGAATAAATTATCTAGTGCTATAATATTAGAACAGAAAATTGCATTTCAAAGGAATAAATGATGCTAGTTCTATGTAGGGTATGCAAGAGTTTCTTTTCCAAACATATTTTTGACTTCTTCATAATCAGGTACACAGAATCCTGTGTCAACTTCTATCTTCTACAAGGAAAGCTTAATTGTATATGCATTTTGAGGGCAAAGTCTCCACATTAACTCATCCTCTCTTTTAATCGCTGCAATTCAATCAAAGAAGACACATTAACTAGGAGTTGGTTCCAGTTTCTCTGAATTCAATGCAGGCTTTATTTTTAATAATTCATGGTTTCCCAGGTGTGCTTGCTAGACCTTCACTATAGCTAAATCATTTCTCCTCCTTTGTGAAAGTATTTCTCTAATACATTTACAGAATAAATTAGAATTCAGGAATCAACTGGTCATCATTCCTAGAAGAGAGGAATTCTTTAAAATTGTGGAGAAGTATTAACTTTTTGTGTATAAGACCCTACAGTGCTGGCAAAAACAAATGCTTTCATGGTCATAGAAGAGAGGTGTGTCAGAAACCTTAGGACCAGGTGTTCCTTCTGTTTTATTTTTAGTTAGAAACAGCCTCAGTGGCATGAAGACCAAGTTAGAGCTTACCTCTGATATATACTGGTTTTGTGTACTTAGGTAAATAAATCATAAACATTTCTACCTCCTCATTCATTACAGTCTCTTGGTTTCTCAGAGCTTCATTAGGATTCAAATTAATCCTCCCTTATGCAAAATTTGTATCCCCTACCTCTTTTTTCCAGCCCCCAACCCAAATGAAATGCTAGAAACATTCCCCTGAGATTACTTCCCATTCACCCTATATAGATTTTACATGTTCCTAAATATATTTGCTATTAGAATGTGAAGTACTAAGGACATAAACTGTTTCTGTCTTTCTTTATATTCCCAATGCTTATCACAGTGTCTGGGTCTTAGTAAGTACTTAATAAATGTTTTTTGCCTGACTACCTCCATTAGATTAAAAGCTTTCTGAGGTCGGGGCCCTTGTTGTGTCTCTCTTCATTTTATTCCATGACTGAACATGTTGCCCTGTATTCTATATATTAGTACTTAAGCAGATCTGTAATCTTATCAATGTAAACTCTCCCTCTTTCAAATATAGATCACACCCAATCTGAACCTTTTTACTCAGGTTACTCTTGTTCACTTCATTCATTCATTCATTCATTTATCTACCTATCAGTCCATCCAGATACTTAATTATTTATGAATTTATCTATGATTTCTTCAGGAGTTGAGATATTAATTGACTTGTATATGGGTAACATAGGGTACATTAGAGACAGAATTTTAACTCAAGTTTTACTGACTCTAAAGCCAGTCTCTCTTCCCTATAGTATAATTCTTTCATTCTTGTCCATATTCTCCTATAAATTTACAAAAGCAGAAGAAACTTTTTTTTTTTAACTTCTTATCTTGGTATTTAAAGCTCTCCACAGTTTAGTCAATCTAATTTGTAAATCTTATCTCTGACCTAACAATCCCTTTCTCCTACTTTAATTTATAGTTCTATTCAAATTATTCTCATTTCCAGGAAGTGTTTTTAGAATTGGAGTTGGGAAGATCTGATTTGGAAATTTTTTCTTGAGTATTTACTAGCACTGGTACCCTGAGCAAGTCACTTAACTTGTCTCATGCTCACTTTTCTTCTCCATAAAATTGGCATAATGCTAGTATCTACCTTTGTAGAGTTGTTATAAGAATTCAATTGCTAGCTATTATAATATTCCAATGTGTTCCCTAATTCAATTCAATTATGCAAACATCATTTAAGCATCTGTTCTATCCAAGGTATTATTCTGGACCTTAAGAATCCAAAGGAAAACAATACATTCTCTGTCTTCAGAGAGCTTACATTATCTTGAAAATGGAATGAAGAAAGAGAAACTATTTACATAGATAAATGAAATATGTATATGCCATATATATATATATATATATGTGAGTGAATATGTATATATTATATATGTTTTATGTATGTATCATGAAAGATAGAGATGATATATGGAGGGGGAAACCTCTTTGCTTCCCTTTATAATTGGCACAACATTATAATTTCTTTGAGTCTAATTAGCTGACATTTTCTAGGTGCTAGATAGGGTATCTTCTACTAGCTACTAGTTTTACTTCAAATAAACCTGATCAGTGGTGGGCAAAAGTAGGATTCTCCATCCTGACTTTCTAAAAGTTGAGTAAAGAGTATCTCCATTAGTTGTCATCCAATGTTGCCCCTTCAAAATCCATTAATAACATTTTCTAAAATAATCAGGGTATCTTTATAGTTAGTTATTAAATACTTTATTAACATCTAATGATTATAATTAGGCTATTTTAGCTAGGGGGTTGGTCAAAACTCCTTTCCCTTAGATCAGTCTCAGAAAGTAGAAAGTTTCATTCTGAGAGCTGCCTAAGGGGAACTTTCTATAGGTATTGTTTGAAATTCCTTCCATCTGCTAACTACAGTTGTATAATGCCTTCGACAGATGTACATCATGGGCATGTGCTTTAGTACCTTTGTTTTTCATTGTAAATGCCATATATGTTTGATGGAAAGTGTGCCCCAGTTTTACAGGGAGAATGTTTTGTAGTTATTCTTGTTTATCTGCCATCTTTACCTGAGAATTAAACGTATCCACTAACTGACTATTAATAGGAAACTCATTGAGGGAGGGGGTCAATTAGCTATGGCTTTATAAGGATAATCTCATATAGTATCCTAGAAACAGAATTAGTAGCAGCTCATTTGGGACTAATTTCATGAAGGCAAGTGCTCTTTGGAGGAATTGTGGCAGAGGAGCTGCTATATCGAGATCACAGAATCACTGATTCACATAATTGGAGGCAAACTCAAATTCTTTTGGATTTTTTTTTTGCAAGCTTAGAAATGTCCTTCCTAAATTGTGGCACCCCGTCCTGGACAAATGACCCCAGATCTGGTCTAGCAAGAGCAGAGTACAAGACTGTCTTCCTTCTAAGCCTGAATAACCTGTTCCACTCAATGCAGATCATATTTGCTTTAATATTAAGCCATATTACTTTTGAGTTACAATGATCTTGTAATCCAACACAATTCTAAGATCTTTTACAATTGAATTGTTGTCTAGTTACACCTGAAATGTTTCAAAATATCTTAGAATTATGAGGCATCATAGTTTCTTGGGATGAAAAAAATTATTAACCTCACTAGGATAACCACCTGAGATGGAAGTAAGAGAGATGAAGGCTCAAATTTTCCTTCTGATACTTACTAACTGTGTGGCCCTAGGCTAGTGGCTCAATTTTGTGTGTGTGTGTGTGTGTGTGTGTGTGTATGTGTGTGCCTCAGTTTTATCATCTATAAAATGAATTTGGCATTTGATAGGCTCTAAGTGCTTTCTAGCTCTGGACTGTAATTTGAAAACCTGGGCTTCAATTTATTAACTATCCAAACTTGTATAAATCATTGTAACCTCTCTAGACTTCAATTTTTTTCTCTGCAAAATGAGGGGATTGGACCCTTCTTGTCCTAATATAAGATATTCCCGTGAGCTATGATTTTATATGTCATAGGACATAACCAGCTATGTAAGTCAAAGCCATTGTTATTATTGATGGAGAATTTGGATTCAAGCAAATGGCATAAGGATTACAGTGTTACATATAATAGTGGGCTGAATTCCTGTTGGGATGGCTGGTCTCACCTTGCTTCTTCTCTTAGTGAATTCTAGTCAAAAAGAAGAAAAAATATCACTGTTTTCCAAAGGCTTCCACTGATTAAACCCATGTGTTTCTTCAGTACATAGCCAGTTTAGATTTCAAGAGACATCAAGCACTCAAGGAGAGAAATAAAAGGTGACCCTAGTCTATCAACCAGTCTGTCTATCTATATGCTCCTCTGTGTGTGTGTGTGTGTGTGTGTGTGTGTGTGTCTTTTATTTTCAGTTGTCTGCCTTTTCTCTCCTTCTCTGTAAATGAGATGCATAAAAACTGACACATGCTTCCTTTGGCATCAACCAATTTCAGGGACACAATAAAGAGAACAAATTAACTAAGATTTAGGCAGGTGGTTTTCTTTCTCTCATCTCCGTATGGTGTTTCTTTTGCTGTAGCCTTCCAAATATAAAATAAAAAAATTAAAAATTAATTGAACCTAGTTTTCTCAGGTGAGTGAAGTGCTCAAGAAAATAACAATTCACCTTTTTAGAATGTTTTAAATTTTGCAGCTAGAGAAACTTTATGAGCAAAATTACAGACCACTTTTCACACAAATTAAGTCTGATCTAACCAATTGGAAAAATATTAAATGCTCCTGGATAGGGCGAGCAAATATAATAAAGATGACAATATTACCTAAACTAATCTATTTATTTAGTGCTATACCAATCAGACTCCAAAAAAACTATTTTAATGACCTAGAAAAAAATAACAAAATTCGTATGGAAAAACAAAAGGTCAAGAATTTCAAGGGAATTAATGAAAAAAAAATCAAATGAAGGTGGCTTAACCAGATCTAAAACTATATTATAGAGCAGCAGTTACCAAAACCATTTGGTATTGGCTAAGGAATAGATTAGTTGATCAGTGGAAAAGATTAGGTTCAAGGGATAAAACAGTCAACAAATATAGCAACCTAGTCTTTGACAAACCCAAAGACCCCAGCTTTTGGGATAAGAACTTACTGTTTGATAAAAATTGCTGGGAAAATTGGAAACTAATATGGCAGAAACTAGGCATTGATCCATACTTAACGCCGTACACCAAGATAAGGTCAAAATGGGTTCATGACCTAGGCATAAAGAATGAAATTATTAATAAATTAGAGGAACATAGGATAGTTTACCTCTCAGACCTGTGGAAGGGGAAGGTCTTTATGACCAAAGCAGAACTAGAGATCATTACTGATCACAAAATAGAAAATTTCGATTATACCAAACTGAAAAGTTTTTGTACAAACAAAACTAATGCAGACAAGATTAGAAGGGAAGCAATAAACTGGGAAAATATTTTTACAGTCAAAGGTTCTGATAAAGGCCTCATTTCCAAAATTTATAGAGAATTAACTCTAATTTATAAAAAATCAAGCCATTCTCCAATTGAAAAATGGTCAAAGGATATGAACAGACAATTCTCAGATGAAGAAATTGAAACTATTTCTAGTCATATGAAAAGATGCTCCAAGTCATTATTAATCAGAGAAATGCAAATTAAGACAACTCTAAGATACCACTACACACCTGTCAGATTGGCTAAGATGACAGGAAAAAATAATGATGATTGTTGGAGGGGATGCGGGAAAACTGGGACATTGATGCATTGTTGGTGGAGTTGTGAACGAATCCAACCATTTTGGAGAGTAGTTTGGAACTATGCTCAAAAAGTTATCAAACTGTGCATACCCTTTGATCCAGCAGTGTTACTACTGGGCTTATATCCCAAAGAGATTATAAAGAAGGGAAAGGGATCTGTATGTGCACAAATGTTTGTAGCAGCCCTTTTTGTAGTGGCTAGAAACTGGAAACTGAATGGATATCCATCAGTTGGAGAATGGCTGAATAAATTGTGGTATATGAAAATTATGGAATATTACTGTTCTGTAAGAAATGACCAACAGGATGATTTCAGAAAGGCCTGGAGAGACTTACACGAACTGATGCTGAGTGAAATGAGCAGGACCAGGAGATCATTATATACTTCAACAACAATACTAGATGATGACCAGTTCTGATGGATCAGGCCATCCTCAGCAACGAGATCAACCAAATCATTTCTAATGGAGCAGTAATGAACTGAACTAGCTATGCCCAGAAAAAGAACTCTGGGAGATGACTAAAAACCATTACATTGAATTCCCAATCCCTATATTTATGCCCACCTGCATTTTTTATTTCCTTCACAAGCTAATTGTACAATATTTCAGAGTCTGATTCTTTTTATACAGCAAAATAATGTTTTAGTCATGTATAGTTATTGTGTATCTAATTTATATTTTAATGTATTTAACATCTACTGGTCATCCTGCCATCTAGGGGAGGGGGTGGGGGTAAGAGGTGAAAAATTGGAACAAGAGGTTTGGGAATTGTTAACGCTGTAAAGTTATCCATGCATATAACCTGTAAATAAAAGGCTATTAAATAAAAAAAAAAAAAATTTGCAGCTAGGCAAAAAAGCATTTAATAAGAATTTCTTACTTTTTGAGAAAGGTAATACAAGTACAGTTATCCTGTACATATTGTAGGGATGAGAGGCATAGCACACCACCAATCAGAAAAACCCATATAAAAATTTTTGGCTCTCCCTTCTTACCAGAAAAGAAGTCTGAGTTGTTATAGTATTAAAAGGTGAAATATGATGGTACATATAATACTATACATATATTTTCAGCATTTTAAACTTTTTTTTTCTGTGTAATCTGTGGCTTCTGCAAAACTCCCTCAAAATTCCCATTGATTTGTTTATGCCAACTTAAGATATATCAAAACCACATTGGAGAAAGTCATGATGTAAAAGGGACAATTGTACTGCATTGCTATTTTACAAAGAAATGGAAGCTCAAATAAATTTGATGCCTTAAACATACTCACACAACTAATATCAAAGACTAAATTGAAACTAAATTATTTTTTGAAAATTTTAATGTTTCCCCTCACTTTTCCATACCTCCTTCCACATTTGTTCAGACATTTTCTGATGTTATATTTTCAAGGAAAAGTTTAGAGAATAATAAAATATCATAACTCCCCAAACTCTTGGGTCTTACCTCTTGCCACAAGAATTGGTTGGGAAAATAAAGGAAATAAAAGAAAAAATGGGAAAAGGAAACTTTTGGAGGAAGATATGATTAAATTAGCAAAAGTATTTTTCCCTTCCTTATTTTTAATCTCACAGTATTTTCCTTAGCCAAGACCAGAGTTTCACCTTCTGTTGTAAGGTTTCCTTCATGTAGAAAGTACTCTGAGATTTCCTCCTATGTGTGTATTGATGGGAAGAAAAACACAAAGTAACAAGAGCTATCAAGTATCTGAAGTAGTAAAGCTTTTGTGCTTATTACTACCGTGTCCCTGGAAAAATCTTGCATGCTAAGTTATCAAAAAAATTCACTGAAGTCATGAAATACTAGAATGGGACATACGATGACTACTCGGACATAAGATCAAAGCACTTCCATTCTTGAAAAGAATCTCCCATTTTGGGGGCTTTTTCTTTTTGTTTTTGTTTTGTTGTTTTGTTTTGGTTTGTTTTTTGGTTTGTTTCTAATCTCTCTGGTGAGCTTGGATTAGAGATAGTAGGGTCCTGGAACACAAAATGATCATTGGTTTCACGTAACTGAGAACTAACTGTAAGACTGCAGAGAGTGAAGGATGTACCAATTCAGATAACTCATAGATTAATAAGACTCCAAAACCTATGAATGATAAGTTATTTCCATTAGATTCAAGAGATGTTTGTAAGCTGCTCTGAGATGATAAAAAAAGGAGTCATGGTACCAAATGGTACTTAAGAAAGATGATTCTTACTTAACTTAGCTTTGAAGCATAAACAGAAAAGTGATCAATTAGAGAACTGGGAAATAATTGGAGTTGCAGTTGCAATAATTCAATTCAATAGGCAGTAAGGATTTAACAAGGAAATTGCAAACTTAACATAATGACAATTAATAGAAATTTATGACAGAATCAATTTGTAGGACAAGGGATAAGAGATCTTCAAATGTTCAGATCTATAAAGAAATACAGAACCTATAAAAGAATATTTAGTGTTGGTAGAAATCAAAATACATAGTATGCTACAAAATGAAATATAGAATTAAAGGAAACCTCTATCCAAACTTAATATATATATGAAAGAATTAAAAATAGAAACCAATCCCCTTAATTTCCATGATATCCAGGAGTAAACACAGTAGATATAAATCTGGAAATTTGCTTAAATTTTAAAAAAATTGATGGGAAAAGTTTATGGCAGTGAAAAAATAAGATTTTGCTCCTTTGTCACAAGTCATGGGAAAAAAAATTCTAGAATCCACATCAATTCAACTTTATAACTTAATATTAGGTGTAATCCCTTAGTTTTAGTTTCCTCATAAACAAAAATGGAAGGAAGACTATGACCTCCATTCCAATTTTAAATCTATAAACTTCAAATCTTAAGAAAAGAAGAATTAGATACCTCGTAACCATACAAATAAGAGAATTACAAAAACTAAGACTTTTTTAATTTAGCATTTCATTTTCTTCCAATTAAAATGCCAATACTTTAAAATAAAATTTTGATTTCCAGATTCTTTCCATGTGTCACTTATTACTTCTCCCACTTGTTTAAAAGACAAGCAATTTGATGTTATATATGTTCAGTCATGCAAAACATATTTCCATGTAAGTCATGAGAAAGAAAGAAAGAAAGAAAGAAAGAAAGAAAGAAAGAAAGAAAGAAAGAAAGAAAGAAAGAAGGGAAGGAAGGAGGGAAGGAAAGAAAGAAAGAAAGAAAGAAAGAAAGAAAGAAAGAAAGAAAGAAAGAAAGAAAGAAAGAAAGAAGAAAGAAAGAAAGAAAGAAAGAAAGAAAGAAAGAAAGAAAGAAAGAAAAAGAAGGGAGGGAGGGAGGAAGATAAGATAAGGAAAAAGTATGCTTTAATTTGCAGTCAAACTTCATCAATTGTTTCTTTAAAGAGCATTTTTTTTCCAGAAGTTCTTCAGAATAGTATTGAATCATTGAATTGCCATGAATAGCCATGTCATTCATAGTTGATTAGCAAATACTATTGCTCTTATTATATATAATGTTTTCCTGGTTCTGATCATTTCATTTTGTATCAGTTCATATAATCTTTAAATGGTTTTTTTCTGAGAGCAAACTGTTCACCAGCACAGAATGATCACATAGAAGGCCCTAAATGATGGCCATCCCCTCAGATTCTAATTCATTGCCACCACTAAAAAAACAGCTAGAAATATTTTTGTACACATTTTTGTTCTTTTATTTCTTTGGAAGAGTAGTGGTATTACTTGGTTGAAAGGTATGCAAGGTGTGCATAATTATAAATTGCTCTACAGAATGATTGAATCAATATACAACTTCACCAAGAGTGCATTCGTATCTCATTTTTTCTACATCCCTCCAACATTTGTCATTTTCCTAACAAAGTCTTAAAAAGCATTACAAGTCATTTCAATCAAATGGAAAACAGAAGTTATATATTCCCATATAATAAAAGACACTTATTTGTTTAGATATTATAGACAACATTCAAACTTCCACCAGATACTTAAACTTACCCCTGAGGGGTCCTTGCAACTCTAAAATTCTATCTTGAACTTCAGACATCATGTTTCAGTTGAAAAGCAAGAGTTTTCATTCAACAAACATTTATGGAAAGGTTATGAACATGGTCCTGTGCTAAGTACTGGTGAGATTGGATTAATATACAAAGATATTTAAGATATTGTTCTTGCTTTATAGGACTCATGCTCCAGAACTTACCTTTTAATGATATATCTTCAAAGATTCATGGAAAGTTAGAACTTAAAGGAGCGACATTAATGATTATCTGCTCAAACTCTATTGCACAATTTACAGGAAAAAGAAAATGATTCATCATGCATTTGTGAATCCAATTATTTTTTCTCCCTTGTCTCATATTAATATATTCTAGAATACACTTGACTTCTTGTTCTTTCCAGAATATAATTGGGAGTTTCCTGACACAGGGATTTTTGGCCAATGTCTTCTTATACCTGAAATGTGTCTAATATTTACTCATTGGCTGAAATTCTTCATCTTAATTGCCCAGGCCTTCAATCCAACCTATCATGAAATTTCATTTGCAAATTTTCAATAGCATCAAAATGTAACACATTATTATTATGATTATCCCTCTCCTAGGGATTGTACATTCTCTTACAAAGCTCATGGTAATGGCATCTATATCTATATCTTTCCCCTCCAGGCTTTCTTCATTCTATCAGATGAACATTTTGCCACTTCCCTATATTTTAAATGAGGACAAGAAAATAGAAAAACTTAAAAGCTCAAGGAAATGTTATAATACTTCAGTAAAAGAAGCAACATCCAAAAAGGCCTTTTGGAGTGAGAAAACAAGTTTCTCACAGAAACCAGGACACAGTCTTAACTCCGAACAGTTGAAGAAATGAAGATTGAGCTAAGACGAGTTCAATGTCCAGTGTCAGAGAACTGATACAAGTGGGAACCTGGGTTTTCAAACTAAGTATCTTATCACTGGCCAGGAAAGCTTCAAATGGGAGAAATTCTTAACCTGGATTTTGTTCTTGGCTGGCACACACCAATTCTTTTGCCCTTGATTGACCACTAAATCTATGTCCCTTGTTACCTTTTGTAAACGGAAGTTAATAAGATGCCCCATTCAGTGTGCCTCACAAGAATGATGAGAAGATTAATGAGACAGTGTTTAAAAAGTATTCTCCAAGGGGAAAAAGTTCATATCAATGCATGGCTGTGCAATGTGGAGATACACTATATCTCCTTTTTTCATCTCTGCTTCTTTCTCTTTCACTGTTTTTCTCTCTTTCACTGAAAGGTATGTATCTTTATTTCTCTGTCTCTTCTCTTTCTGTCTGTGTCTCCCTTCCTTTTTTGCTTTCTCTTCATTTTTCTCCATTTGTTTCTGTCTCTGTCTCTTCCCATTTGTTTGTTTCTGTCTCTGTCTCTCCCTGCCTGTCTCTCTATCTCTCTTTACCTGTCTTTATCTCTGTCTTTATCTCTGTTTCTCTCTGTCTCTCTGTCTGTTTGTCATACATACACAAACCATACATACATACAAACAAAAATGGAAGGTTACTTCCATAATTTCAAATTCTCCTTCAAAAAAATATTAACACCCCTATAAGAAATATGGCTTTACAATAAAACCTCTAGTAAATAAAAATGTTTCTATAGAGAAATTCTCCAAGTGAGTTCTTCAAGTCTAGTTATATGGTCTGTTAGCTGCACTTGGACAATAATCAATCACTTGGAATAATCAATCAATGAACAATCAGTAAGCACCTACTTTGCTAAGTGCTGAGGTTCCAAAAAAAAAAAAAAAAGACAATGCTTGCTCTCAAGGTGCTTATAGTATAAGTACATACTATACTCCCAAAATACATCTGTGACCTAGAATTTCCATAGCATGCTAACAAGAAGGAAAGAAACATGCACACAAATTATAGAATATAAGATCCTCCTGAAATTTCATTTCCAGTTTATTTAGATCATTGAATGAACTTAAGCAAAGTCCACCTATGTCAGCATTTCAGAATTTTCATAGTTCAAAGGTATGGGGAAAATAAACTTACTTCAGCTTTTGATGTATCAATTCAATAATTACAAAACATTCACTGTTGTCTAAAGCAGGGATAACTTCATTTTTCTTGTGTTTTGACATCAAAGATATCTTTGATGTCAAGGCATCAGGTGGGGATGCCAAGGACTCTCTTAATTACATTTTAACATCCTAACACCCTCATGAACAATTTCAATTTTCAGGAAGCATAGACACAATATAAAATATTTGCTGTGACAAAAGAGACGGCCAGTGACTAAACGTCAGGGAAAGGGAATAACTGTTCATATTTTGCAGGATGACAGATTTCTTCGTATTTATTAATTATGAATGGACTCAGAGCAGAGGAAGGTAGCATGTGCTGCTACGAAAAGCTTCTGTACATGATTAGTACACAGAGATCAGGATAGAAAATAATGTTTTATTAAATCATACCTGACTTGTCAGAATATCTAATAGGGTCAATTCCTAAACTTAATTCCCTTTTGTCTCTGACATGTACAATATTCTCAAATTGAAAGTGATCTCTTTTTAGCTTGAAGTCCCTTAAATTGATGATTTGTACCTCCCTAATATGTCTGACTACATTCTAGTTTTTAATACAATCATTCCTCTTCTCACACCACTCTTCTCCACATATCCTTAACAACTAGGTGATTCTGTTAAATTGGGGTTGGAGTCAAGAAGACTTGAATTCCATCAGACTTCCTGGCTATTTGACTCTGGGAAACTCATTTAACTTAATCTGCCTCAATTTCCTCAATTGTTGAATGGACATAATTATAGCACTTTACTCCTGAAGGCTGTGGTTCCAGAAATACAGGAATTACAAATTCCAGGAATTTGTAAAGCACTTTATAGATTGTCTGACATGTCGTAGGTATCTAATAATTGCTTGTTTTTTCCCCCTTCCTTTCACCTTCTTTTCTCCCTTCCCCACTTTATTCCTTCCTATTGTCACCCTTTCATTCATTCTTTTCTTCTTCCTTCTTCCCATTAAACTGAAATACTCCTTGTTAAACAAGCTTACAATTTCTAATTCTCTATCTTTACCCACCCTCTTCTCTAATTCTGCTATAGCTTCCCCTCTGTCCTATCCATCTTTTCAAGATTTAATTCAAGTGTTTCTACCACCTTGAAAGCCTCCACACCCTCCCTAATTGGATATATCTTTCTTTATCTAATCTCATAGCACTTTCTACAATAATTATACTTAATCCTGTTCTTGCTTCAAAATCCAATACATCACAAAAAGAAATCTCAGAGGAAAATCTTTACATCAAACCTTTTCTTTTCCAGTTAAAGAAAATAAAGTACTTAAATGATTTTCCCAAGTACATAGGGAGGGTCAGAAATGGAATTTCAATCAAGAATCTTTAATTTTATATGGTCATAAATGGAATTTCAACCAAGGATCTTTAATTTTATATGTAACATTCATTCTACCATAGCATGTCTTAAATTTATCAAAGTTGAAGGCAATGGCCCTGACATATTCATCATTGACTTTCCCTCTAGAGCAATGTATAAAGTAGGTGCTGAAAAAAAGTTCGTCAAAAAATAAAAGGAGGATGTAGAAAAGTATGCTATTACAAATCACCATTAATGGTGGAAATCAATATCATTACTTTACGGGTCAAGGACTAAATGTCAGGATGGCAACACAGATGGTGGAAAGAATTGTTTTTTTAGAAATCATAATCCATTTTAGTATCCTAAGAATAGCTACTATTATATAGAACTTTTACATTTTTCAAAGTCTTAAAACATTGATTCATTTTAACCTCCCAACAACTTTGAGGACTAGATATTATCAGCATCCTTATTTTATAGAGGGGACACAGAGAGAAATAGAGATTAAATGGCTTACCCAGGATCACACAACTGGTATGGTCTGAGCTAAGATTCCACCTGAGGAAGATGTGAATGAGTAAAAATAATACCTAAATTGTTAGCATGGATGACAGAAAAAATAGTGGTATACGTAACATGATATAAAAGTTTATAAGACAATCAGGTTTGGGGGAAACAATAATGAATTCAGTTTTGGACATGTTGAGTTTAAAATGTCAATAAGATATTTGTTCTGAGATGTCCAATAGGGAATTAGAATTGAGAGGAGGAACATTAGGGCTACATAAATAGGTATGAGAATCATCAGCATAAAGTTGACAATTGAATCCATGGGAGTTAATAAGATCACCAACTAAAATGCTCTAGAACGAGAAGTAAAATAGTCTTAGCACAGATTCCATTAATGGTCATGATCTGGATGAGTATCCATTCAAGAACAATGAGAAGGAGTAGTCAGGTAGGTAGGAGATCCAAGAGAGACTAATGTCAGAAAAATCTAGAGAGAACCAAGTATTAATGAGAAAAGGTGATTGATAATGTCAAAAGCAGCCAAGATAAATTAGTGGAGGAGACATTCTAATCCCAGCACAATACAGGCACAATAGCAACAATTAAAGAACATTTGTCAAATGAAATGACATTTCAAAAAACACAATAAAAAGTTATTTAGAAAAGTATTATGTGAATATAAGTAGATCAGTGTCATTTTCTGCCAGAGGAAATGAATAATTGTGTAATTGAAAATTTAAAGAGACTCTATTTTATTGCTTCCATATTTTCGAACCTGTTTTCAGTTGACCTAAAATATATAGTCTCTTTGGCTAATTCATTTTCTCCCAGGCATTTGAAATCCTTTATAGCCTTTAATGTGCTTTTCAAAATCTTCCCTGATCCTCCCAATTAGTAAGGGCTTTTCTCCTTTGTACTTTACTCAGCTTGTTCTTTGCACCAATTTGATGCATTTTCAGGATCAAAGGATTTAGTACCAGAAGAAAAATGCAGACATCATCTTGTACACACCTTTTGTAGAAGAAAAAGAAAGCAATAACAAGAAAACAGAGGCAAGAGAGGTGAAATATCTTCACCAAGATGACATAAGTGGCCTCAGTTGTCAGATTCCAAATCCAGTGGTCTCACCTGCACTCTATGGTTGCTCTTGGTTTAATTGAACTTTTAATGGATCAATGATTTCAGTGAAGAGGATTCCCTCCAGTTTTATAAATAGTAAGATATCTATACTTCTCCATTCTTCCTGATTCACACCCATGTTTTCTAGCAATTCCTTCTTAGGAAAAAAAAAATCTATTGTTCAGATGAATATCCATGGAGTCCCAGATCTCTGTCCATCATTCATCTTTCATTTTCACTATCCATGATTCATTGACCTCCTGTTTTCCCCCTCCAATCATCCATTTTCTAGATATCTCTTTTAATCTGTTCCTTATAAATAAGTCATTAATATAATGAGATATAATAGGAAAAAGACTAGATATGACATCAGAGGGCATCTGTCTAGATTTTAATCCCATCTCTGGCATTAACTATCCATGTGACCTTATTTAATTTATTTAATCATTGTGGGGACTTATTTAAATCATCTATAAAAATAATGAAATTAGACCAGATGGCCTTTGAGGTCCCTTCCAGGTCAAGATATATGACACTATGAAGTATTCTAGTTTTCTCATATTTATTGCTACTTAACTACATTCAGATGAAACAAGGGAAAACTTAGTGGGCAGAGCTACTTAAGGAATTTGTGTCTTCATCAAGACTATATGTCCTGGAGGTTCATAACCCCACTGTTGCATCAATCTTCATTGTGTCTATTCTTTCCCACTTTCCCACAAATTTCTAGCAGAAAATATTTTGAAAGAGCTTCTGGAAAGGTCTGTCTCATAAGGCCGGGTGGGAGGGGCCAAGCACAGGTACAGCTTAGGGAGACCCAGACTGGAGAAGCCCCCTCATGTTGAGGGAATCTACTGGGAGGCTCTTAGACAAAATATAGCAGCATTGGCTATTCTGTGCTGATTCAGAAGCCAATGGATCAGCAGACTAGCTGTGAGAACTCCAATCCAATTACTGAAGGCAATAATGAGCCCCTGAATAACAAGCCGGACTTGGCCAGGACCACCCAGCACAGGAAGAAAGCCAGCAGCACTGGCCCCAGGGTAATGTGAAGCCACTGTTGCTTTTAGAGGAAGCTTGGGACAATCTCCCTTTGTCCTCAGAGAAGACCTCAACCTCTAAAAATAAGCAAAAGAGCAAAAACATCTCTGATCACAGATAGTTATGGTGGAGACATAAAAGAACAGACTTCAAACCCTGAGGATACTAAAGACAAAATATCTCCAGATGAAGCCTCAAAAGGTAATATAAGTTGTTCGCCATCTCAAAAGGCTTGGAAGAATTCAAAAAGGATCTTAAAGAGTTAGAAGGGAAATGGGGAAAGGAAATGAGAGCTTTGCAAGACACTTTGGCAAAGAAAACATAAAAACTGTCTGAAGAAAATCACTCCTTAAAAATAGATTTGGTGAAATGGAAACAAAACAACTCTCTAAAAAAAAAAAGGAATTGGTGAAATGGGAAAAAAATACAATGAAGAAAACAACTCATTTAAAAATTCAATTGGTCAAATATAAAAGGAGATAAATAAGCTAAGTGAAAAAAATAATTCACTAAAAATTAGAATTGAACAAATGAAAGTGAATGACTCAATGAGATATCAAGAATCAATCAAACAAAACAAACAAAAAAAATAGAAGAAAATGTAAGATAACCTCATTGGAAAAACAATGGACATGGAAAACAGAACCAGGAGAGACAAATTACAAATTATTGGCCTTCCTGAAAACCCTGATAAAAAAAAAAAAGAGCCTCAACATCTTCTAGAAATCATCAAAGAAAACTACCTTTATGCCCTACAACCAGAGGGTAAAAATAGAGATTGAAAGGATTCACTGATCACATTCTGAAAAAGACCCCCAAATGATAATTCCAAGGAAATTCATAACTTAATATCAGCAGATGGAGAAAATACTGCAAGCAGCCAGAAAAAAACAATTCAAATATCAAGGAGCCACAATCAGGATTACCTAGCATCTATCATATTCCACTTTAAAAGATCTAAGGGCCTGGAATATGATATTCTGATAGGCAAAGAAACTTGAATGGCAGCCAAGAATCAAACATCTAGGAAAAACATGAGTATTGTTTCTTTTATTTTTGTTAATTATTATTTTTATTAATTAATTTATTTTTTGACACAATGCTTTATGAATCATATTGGGGGGAGAGAAAAATCAGAGCAAAAGGGAAAATCCATGGAAGAAATAAGAAAAACAAACAGAAAAAAGAAGTGAACAAAGTATGTGGTCATTTATATTTAGTCTTCTGACTTCTTTTTCTGGATGCAGATGTAATTTTCTGTCCAAAGTCTACTGAGTTTGCTTTGCATCAGTGAACCAATAAATTGATCACTGCATATTCTTGCTGTTATTGTGTACAATGTATTCCTTTTTCACGCAGCATTAGTTCATGTAAATCTTTTCAGGCTTTTCTAAAATCATCTTATCCATTATTTTAATAGAGCAATAATATTCAATTACCTTCATGTACCACAACTTGTTCAGCCATTTCCTAAGTGATGGGCATTTACTCATTTTCCAATTCTTTGCTATCACAAAAAGAGCTGCTACAAACATTTTTTGCATATGTGGGTCCTTTTCCCTCCTTAATAATTTGCTTGGGATATGGTCCCAATAATGGCACTGCTAGATCAAAGACTATATAACACATTTTATTAGTCCTTTGGGCATAGTTCCATATTGCTCTGCAGAATGGTTGGATCATTTCACAACTCTACCAACAATGCATTAATGTCCCAGTTTTCCCACATCCCTTCCAATATTAATCATTTTATTTTCCTGTCATCTTAGCCAATCTAAGAGGTGTTAGATAGTACCTCAGAGTTGTTTTAATTTGCATTTCTGTAATCAATAGTGATTTAGATCATTTTTTCATATGATTATAGATGGCTTTAATTTCATCATGTAAAAATTGTCTATTTATGTCCTTTGACCATTTGGTCATTGGGGATGATTTGTACTATAAATCTGAATTTCAGTTCTTTATATATTTTAGAAATAAGACATCAGAAATACTGGTTATAAATTTTTTTCCCAGCTTTGCACTTCCCTTTAATCTTGTTTCTGCTGGTTTTGTTGGTTTAATATAATCAAGATTGTCCATTTTACCTTTCATAATGTTCCCCAGTTGTTTTTTGGTCATAAATCCCTCCCTTCTCCAAAGATCTGATAGATAAAAAATACCCTAAATCATTATTGATCAGAGAAATACAAATTTAGACAACTCTGAGACACCACTGCATACCTCTCAGATTGGCTGAGATGACAAGAAAAGATAATGATCAATGTTGGAGGGGATGTGGGGAAATGTTGGAGGATGTTGGAAGGGACACTGATACATTGTTGGTGGAACTGTGAACAGATCCAACCATTCTGGAGAGCAATTTGGAAATATGCCCAGTTTGATAGCTGTGCATACTCTTTGATCCAGCAGTATTTCTACTGGACTTATATCCTAATGATATCATAAAGGAGGGAAAAGGACCCACATGTGCAAAAATGTTTGTGGCAGTCCTTTTTGTAGTGGCAAAAAAGCATGGAATGAATGCCCATCAATTGGAGAATGGCTGAAGAAGTTATGGTATATGAATGTGTATGGAACATCATTGTTCTGTGAGAAGTTACCAGCAGGATGATTTCAGAGAGACATGAAGAGAATTACATGAACTGATGCTAAGTGAAATGAGCAAAACCAGGAGATCACTGTACATGGCAACAGCAAGATTATACAATGATTAATTCTGATAGATGTGGCTCTCTTCAACAATGAGATGATTCAGATCAATTCATTTTTAAAATTAGTGACTTGTGAGGGAGAGAGCCATCTGCATCCAGAAAGGACTGTGGGGACTGAATGTGGAGACAATATAGTATTTTCACTCTTTTGTTGTTGTTTGCTTGCTTTTTGTTTTATTTCTCACTTTTTTTTTCCTTTTTGATCTGATTTCTCTTGTGCAGCATGATAATTGTGGAAATATGTATAGAAGCATTGCACATGTTTAACATATGCTGGATTACTTGCTATCTAGAGGAGGGGGTGGGGGAAGGGAGGGAGAAAAAATTTTGGAAATCATGGTTTTGAAATGGTGAATGTTGAAAACTCTCTTTGCATATATTTTAAAAATAAAAGCTATGAAGAAGGAGGAGAAGAAAAAGGAGAAGAGGCAAGAGGAGGAGTAATCTTATAATTTTAATAATTCTCTTTCTTTTTTATATACCCTCACCATTAAACCAAAGGCCAACTCTTAGCACAGTGTTTTGATATACTTTATAATAATGACTGATCTTACTGGGTACTGAGAATCACAATGTAAATCATTTCTAACATTCTCAGAACTTGATAGCAGAATTGTCTGAGATGGTTAAAAATGGTCTGTAAATGCTAGATAACTTTCTTCCCCTCTCATGAACTAAAGTCACAAATCAAAATATTCAGCATTGCAAAAGACATTCTTATTGGCCTGTGTCAAGAAGTCCTCAATAAAAATGAAATTTAAGCTGTTTGTACAAATGAACTAAATACCCCACATTTAAGTTCCCATTGAGAGAGAATATCTTTATAAAGAATAAATCAATGTTCAATAAGATTAGTATAATAGTTGAACAGCAAGAAAGACTGTTAATAAAAACACTGTGGCCCAAAGATAAAAATTCATTTCAAAACATCCAGTGCAATATTATGATATTTATTATTTTTTTTTAAATGAATATTCTAGCAGTGGGGGAGAAACCTGATCTATAATTAGAGAAATATGCAAATTTTTTTCATTTTTAAAATTAGTGAATTTTATTAGTTCTCTTTTTCTCTTTCTGTGTGAAATATGCAAAAAAAAAAACAGTGATATTAGATAAAGGGATAGTGGCATAAAATAATAATTTTAGTCCTATGTGGAGAAGAGAATTCTACTCTGGTAGAGAAATGAAGAGGAAGGCCTTTCAACAAACTCATTTCTCTAAACAAACTGATGACATCTATTGACTAGTAATTCAGTGGTGCCCATTTAGAAGGAAGAAATAGAAATTGGTGCAATAGTCAGTTTACTTTATTAGAAAATAATTTGCATCATGGACTTATCTGATATTATCTCTCTGATGAAAAATGGTAATTCAGTTTCTCATAAAAATAAAACCAGAGGAGATATTTCTCATTTTATTTGGTTATTTAAAAACCTAAAATCTAGATGCTCTAAGCAGCCCTTTATGACAGAGAGGAGAAATGGCAGTCCTTCCTTCTGAAGCCCAAATATGCTGATTATAATAGTAAGTGTCATGATAGTGATGGCAGCCTTTTTGCTTTGGACATATCAATGAATATGGAGGCAAGGGACCTAGGTTCAAAGTGTAATTCTTCTACAGATTCCTTGTGTGACCTTGGTCAAGTATCATGGCTGCTTTTGACCTTAGAAGAAGTGAGATCATCAAAATTAAGCACAGAAAAACAATAGAGTGAGACAATAAACATTTATTAAGCACAAGCACATATAATCTATAAAGTGGAGAATCTGGATTTGATAGCCTTAACCTGGATTCTGTAAACTTTTTAAAAACTATGTTTTGATAGCTATATTTATATGGTTTCCTTTATACATCTTTTTCTTTATGAAATCCAAAACATTATTCTGAAAAGGATTACTGGGTTTCATTAAAGTAATAAAGAAGTCTGTCTGTCTGTCTCTCTTTCTCTTTCTCACACACACACGAAGGTAAAGTATCATTAATAGACCATTTCTTGGATCCATCACAGTTTTGAATCCTATAATATATGGTTATGGTTATATACATTATTCACATTAATGGTCTTAATATAAATAATAATACATTATATAGAGATAGATAGATACAGATAATTGTTGTTTAGTCATTTCAGTCTTGTCTGATTCTTTGTGACCCTATTTGGGTTATTTTTGACAAAGATATTGACAGTGATTTGCCATTTCCTTCTGCAGCTCATTTTACAGATGAGGAAACGGAGGCAAACAGAGTGAAGTGACTTCCCAGGATCACACAGATAGTAAGTTTCTGAAGCTAGATTTGAACTAAGGATGATCCTTTCTGACTTCAGGCCCAGAAATCTATCCACTGCCTACTTGCCAGCCATCTACCCCACTTATATACATGTATATATACATGTATGTGTTTATATACATATACTTGTGTTTATATACATATACTTGAGATATACTTATACATATACTTACTATATACAGACAGAGAGAATCACAGAGAGTGAAAGACAAGCAACAAAATAGAGACAGAAAGAGTACACAAGAACTAATAAAATTCATTAATTTTAAAACTGAAAAATTGAGGCCCAAAAAGGATGTCATTTGGTTAATGTTACACAAGGATTAAATCGTAGTCCTAGTATTTGAAATGAAGTTTACTGATATTAACCTAGCATTCTTTCTGTTATACCATGATAATAACTTCTCTGCCAACTTCATAATATTAATTTGGGAAATGACCTTGATAAATGACAGATTTATGTTTACATGTACTTGTGCATATGCAAAAACATGTGTACCAATATATACATAAACATTTACATTTACATAAATGAATATGTATTTGTAGTTGAACAAATTAGTCTCATGCACTTTATTATCATGAGATTGATAGGATAGGTCTTAGAATGGTAGACTCTAGAGGAAGTTGGTTTTAACATCAGAGAACCAGAATTCAAATAGCAGGACTGACACATTATCTGGGTGACTTTGGCCAAGCAAATTAACTGCTCTAAATCTTAGTTTCTTCACCTTTAAAATAAAGAAATTTTAATTGCTAGTCTATTCTAGCTCTATATTTTCCATTATAAATGGAATGTTAATTCCATTTATAAAAGAAGAAATAGAATCTCAGAGATTGAAAGTTTTTATCACCCTAGCTCTTTGTAACAGACGGTGCTCCTCCAGCTCAGCTTACAGGTTTTTTAACTCACCCCCTTCCTCATATTGTCAAGTGATTTTGTTTCAGAATTAGGAGCATGTTTAACAATTGAAGAAGTAATGTCAACCAAGAAGGAGAGGAAGAAAGGAAGGAAGGAAGGAAGGAAGGAAGGAAGGAAGGAAGGAAGGAAGGAAGGAAGGAAGGAAGGAAGGAAGGGAGGGAGGGAGGGAGGGAGGGAGGGAGGGAAGGAGGAAGGGAGGGAGGGAGAAGGGAAGGAAGGAGGATCACCTGACAGTGGTTCCCATATATTCCAACAGCTCTCCTGTGTATTCCAACACATACTAGCTTATATTAATTCTAGATTTAAAGCCAGAAAGGAATCTGTCTAGTACAAAACCATTATTATTACAGAGAAGAAAACTGAGAGCCAAATAGGAGGATTGCATGACCTAGAATCACAGAGTCAACTCAGGACTGGAGCTTTTTCCGAGACAGTTACTGGGTACCCTGACCAGTGACTGTGCATCAAGTTAGGTGAACTGGCCAAGGTCACTACAGGAGGTGGGTCCTGTACAAATCGGTGCCTACTTTGGCCTCTGCAGCCTCTTCCTGCCACCTAAAGCTGGTGATCACACCTTGGAGTGCTTCATCCAACAGGGATTTGGAGTGTCTTACCCTACAATATCCTCCCTCATCCCAAGCTCTTATATAAGCTCATCCTCTGCCCCTGAGCTCCTCCTTTATCGGAGACACTAAATAAATGGAAAGGTTTTCAGGTACAAATAAAGTCACTGACATGAAATTGTTGTAAAGGTCAAGGTAGATAATAATTTACATGCTTATAATAGTTTAAGATTTCTAAAACACTTTATCACCCTTCCCTCTAAAATAAAAACAAAAATTAAAAAAAGAAAAAATCACAATGCTGACTTATGACCTAAGGCTGTGAGATAAAACATGTAAATACAATTCTCCATGTTAGAGATGAGGGAAATGAGGCCCAGATAATTAAATAATTTGCCTGAAATTGCATAGCCAGTAAGTAAATATTCAGATTTTCAAACTCCGAATTAGGCAGTCTTTCCATAAAATAATTCTATAATTCATTGCCTGAAATCCTCTCTGAAAATTTCCTTCAGAGTCTGATGCATTTTCTTTACGTTCTCAAAGACTACAGATTATCATTGGTGAGGGGTTATATATCTGAAGCCCAGTCTTTCAATCAATCAATAAAATTTATTAAGCAACTTTGTTATTCAATTATTTTTCAGTTATGTCATACTCTTGATGATCTCATTTGGATTTTTTTGGACAAATATACTGAAACAATTTACCATTTTCTATTCAAGTCTATTTTAATAGCTGAAGAAAACGAGAGAAACAGGGTTAAATAACTTACACAGATGGTAAGAGTCTGAGGGAGGCCATATTTGAAGTCAAGAAGATGAGTTTCTGACTGCAAGCTCCAGTGCTTTATCTTCTATGACCCCTAGCCAGTCCCAATATTTTTTATCTGAGTATGTGTGGATGCATACACACATTAAACACACACACATATACATATATATCATACATATATAGATATGTGTATATTATTTTAGAGATGAGGTATGTGAAGTGCAGGAAAAGGGACATAGTTTGTTAGGAGTCATGCAAGCAATTGCTATAATCACTGAGTAAAGAGGAGCTTTCATGGAGCATGGAAAAGGGCTTTGAGGGGTTACGCTGGAACAACTCTTTCTGATTCCACAATCAGGGGAAAATTTTTCCAGTTTTCTCAAAGGGGAGAATATGGGAAGATTACAGAAATTCTTCACCATCAAATTTTATTTATGGAGGAAGAATAAGATATCTTTTCCTGTGTCTTACTTGTAGAAACCTTTCTGGTATTTTCTTTATTTTTTTTCCTTCTTAAGCAGGGTGTACTTCTCTCTTTTTCAACTTATTTCTAAAGCCACTAAAGAGCTATAAAACCTCAAAGGCATGTGAGGATGAAAGGTTGTATGCTTTGAATTGAATAATAATTTGTACCTTTCATCTAAGAACTCAAAGCATTCCCCAAACCACCTCATTAATTATTAGCATACCCCCTCTGAGGCAGCAGGACCTCAATGGAGCTGGGAAAGCTGTGCTATGAGTAAGGCAAGGCACTTGCTAAAGACCATTCAGTGATTCAGAGACAGAATTCAAGTGAGTCCTCTGGGCTTCCAGACTGGGATTCTAATGCACTTGCCATTCCCTCCACCAAGAAGGACAATAACAACAAAGGAAGAAAAGCATTTGGCTCTGAGCCTTTCCCTGCACACAGGTGACTTCCTATAGGTCCTGCTCCTAAGAGGCAGAAGAGAAGCAAAAAATCTTGAAATGAGAAGGAAAGGAAATGAAGAAGGGCAGCAGGTGCACTCAATCCTAAATGGCACATTTTATTTTTTAAAAAGGCATAGAAAGGCTTAGTTAAGACTGGGCAATTTGGTGAAATTTAGATTATGCCACATGAGAATTAACTGAAGGAATGCAAAACGTTTAGTTTTGAAAAAAGAAAACTTTGTGGAAAAGGAAGGAAAGCACTTGTTAAGTATGTGCTGTGGATAAATATTATCTCATTTGATCCTCACAATAACCTTGGGAGGTAAATGCTACTATTATGTCTATGTTATATTTGTGGAAACCTAGGGATACATCGTTTAAGTGACTTTCCTACTAGTTAAGTGTTTGAGGTAGGATTTAAAGTCTAGATCTTCCTTACTCTAGACCCAATGCTTTACCCACTGGGCCACCCACCCAGCTTTCTCTGAGCTAGCTACTTTTATTAAGTTCTTATTTTATGCCAGTTACTAGGCTAAGACAAGAGAGAGAAATACAAGCAAAATGAAATAGTTCCTGAACTCAAGAAACATATATTTCACTAGGAAAAGATAAGGCATAAATGGGAGCTGGAAAAAAATGGGGAGAAGTTGGTCAATAGTATGAGTACATGATTTAAAAGTAAGGTGATCAGAAAAGGGAGGGCTAAGACAAAAAGGCAGGAGGCTGGCCTGGGCCCCATCAAAAAAATGGAGGCTCCAGGAAGAATTCATCAATGTAAAAGGAGAGGCAGGACTCTAAGTGGGATAGTCTATGGTGGGCAGGATTATCCTGTGTGAGAAGGCCCCAGACATTAAGAGAAGGTACAGGATGAGACAGATGGCAGTAAAGAGATGATTCTGAATGTCAGAAGGGGAAAAAAAAGCAATGGGAGAGGAAAAGAAGGCATTACAAGTCCCCCAAATGAAGGGAATCCCCTATCCATCATCACTTTGGCTGGATTGTCCTCATTTCCAGTATTTGAAGGGCTTGAGAGAAGGATTCAACTTGTCAACTTGACACCAAAAGGCAGATCTATGACCAATAGATAGGAAGTTCCAGAGAGACAGTTTTGGCTCAGTACAGGTGGCTCAATTAGCTTACTTCCTAAGTAAATGTTGTTCAGTCATGTCCAACTCTCCATGATCACATTTGGGATTTTCTTGGCAAAGATACTGAAGTAGTTTGCCATTCCATTCTCCAGCATCTTTATAGATGAGTAACTGTAAACAAGGATTAGGTGACTTGCTCAAGACCACATAGCTAGTAAGTATCTGAGAACAGATTTGAATTTAGACCTTTCTAAATCCATCCCCAGAGCTCTATCCACTGTACTATTCATTTGTCTCAAAAACTAGAGCTCTACAGAAGTAGAAGGCTGCCTTCAGATAGAATGAGTTCTCCACAAAACATTCAAGAAAATGTTGCCAGAAGTGTTAGGGAAAAAAAATTCCTGCTGTATTCAAATGAATTCAATTAAACTTTTAATAATAACCTGCTATGTCTAAGTTACTGAAATAGGTATTGAGGATTCACAAACAAAAAGCAACCCAGAACTTACCCTTAAGGAGTTTTCATTCTACTTGATCAGTTAAATATTGAAATTAAGGAATTCTAAATTCTTTGCAACTGTTTAATTCTGTAATTTTTTGGAAAGGGATGACCATGTGATTCAATGAAAAGGAGAATGTTCTAAACATCATGACACAAGTTTTATTCATTATTCTGTTACAAATATAGCACTATAAATAATGTCTAGGTTACAGGAAGGAAAGAAGGAAAAAGGAAGGAAAATGAATAGGAAGAAAGGAAGGATACAAGGAAAGAAGGAAGGAAGGGAGGAAGGGAGGGAGGCAGGGCAAGAAACCACTGTATAATTTTATGATCATGGTAAGTCATCTAAATAGTCTGTGCCTGTCTTTATTTTCATTTGTAAATGATAATTTAACATTTTTGCTTGATTTTTGTTTGATTTTTTTAAAAATTTCAATAATTTTGGTTTGATATTTTAAAAGCAATGTAGTGTCAGAAATAATTCTTGTCTTGAAACACAAAGCCTTGTGTTCATATGACAGTTCTACAATATATAAATCATAGCAGTTTCCTTATTTGTAAAATTAGGATTTATAGCTGTTTTCATATTTGATATGATGACTAAGTAACCTAGGAATCCAGTACTGTATAATGGGGAAAAATGTTAATCCTAGATTTGAATCTTGCTTCTGAATGGCCAAGTTACTTAAACTCTCTGATCCTCAGTTTTGTTATCTGAAAATTGAGAATTGCTATTTTATTCAGAAGATCAAATGTGATCATGTATTTAAAGTATTTTCCAAATTATCAGTTTACTGTGAAATCAAATTGTAAAGTGATAGATATACACATATTTTTATTTTAACTGAATCTGTGATTTCATTGATGTAGGAAACTGCTGGTGCAAAAAATCCTTTCTATCAATGTAAATTAGTAATTGATCAGATATTATTATAGGCTCCTTGGAGGCAAATACTTCATTATGCTAACTCTGTATCTTCTCAGCATATTAGACATTGATCTGTACATAGCAAACATATAAGAAATGTTGAATGGATTGTCTGGGAAGAAAACATGATATAAATAATTTTCAGATGTTGAGATTTCTCCAGATTTTCTGCTCCTATGATTCTATTCATAATTCTAATTCTGTAGCTACTATGGATTTATCTGTTCCACTCCAATAACAATAGTTATTTGTTGGTTAGTACAATGAGGTTGATATTGGAACAAGAAGACGTTAGTTCAAATCTTGTTTTTGATACTCTTTAGGTATGTGTCCATGCCCAAGACCTTTACCCTGTCTGTCTTAGTTTTCTCATGTCTAAAAGGGTTCAACTCAATGTATTCCAAACTTCTTTGGAATTCTCTAATTTGCTTTTCTTCTTAGTGCTAATATCAATCAAATTTCTATTCTTAAAATTTATGCAGTATTTTATTTTACTCAGTTATATGTAAAAAAAAAATTTTAACTTTTGTTTTTAAATTTTTGTTTCAACTGGAAACTGAGTGGATGCGCATCAATTGGAGAATGGCTGAATAAATTGTGGTACATGAATATTATGGAATTTTATTGTTCGGTAAGAAATGATTAACAGGATGATTTCAGAAAGGCCTGGAAAGACTTACACGAACTGATGCTGAGTGAAACAAGCAGGACCAGGAGATCATTATACATATACTTCAACAACAATATTATATAATGATCAATTCTGATGGACCTGGCCATCCTCAGCAATGAGATGAACCAAATCAGTTCCAATGGAGCAGTAATGAACTGAACCAGCTACACCCAGTGAAAGAAGTCTAGGAGATGACTAAGAACCATTACATAGAATTCCCAATCCCTCTATTTTTGCCCACCTGCATTTTTGATTTCCTTCACAGGCTAATTGTACAATATTTCAGAGTCTGATTCTTTTTGTACAGCAAAATAACAGTTTGGTCATGTATACTTATTGTGTATCTAATTTATATTTTAATATATTTAACATCTACTGGTCATCCTGCCATTGTGGAAGAGGGTGGGTGTAATGGGCTGAAGGGTCTTATTATGCACAAACCCATCAGCATGGGAGGTATTACACAAGCATATAGCAATAATGCAGAGGCTATTAGGGATGACCCTCCCCTCAGTCAGTGCAGGCTCGATGTGGTGTAACAAACATGAATTGTACACGCAAATAGCAGAATAGTAAACAATATAAATCAACATGGTGTTGGAAAAGATCACCAGAAGTCCTAGAAGGAGGGTATGTAAACAACAGTCACACATACACCTTCTTCAGCAGCCAAGAGATAGTCCAAAATCAATCTATTGTCCATTGCTTCACATGTCAGGGAATCCAATGATCCCCCTGAGTTTTTGAAGTCCTGCAAAAGTCTTTTTATGTGTTAGGGAATCCAATTATTCCAGCAGATTTTGAAGTCCTGTAACAGTCTTATCATTTCTCAGAGAATCCAATGATTCCTGAGAGTTTTCAAGTCCTATGGCTCAGAGAATCCAATGATTCCTGAGGGTTTTGAAGTCCAACAATCTTTGATGTCCATGAGTCAAATGCCATAACTGCCACGCTCTTTCAATGGTGAGCACAATCAGCAACAGAACCACCCGATATTTCTTGGGTCTTCTCCTTTGTTTCAAGGGTTTGCTCCGTCTCTCTGCGATGGACAAGGCGAATATGGCTCGTTGGCACCCATCTGATTCCTTCTCCACCTGTAGAGATACAAGCAAACCCTCTCCCCAAAGCAGTTAGCCTATCTGGTCCTTTCCATTCACCACTTTCTGGGTCTCTCCACATCACCTGGTGATTATCTAAAGAGAGTGGAGCTGCTCGCACTGGACATTGACCTTCCGGTGGGTTATAAAACCTGTCTGCCGGAGCCAGTGCATCTTTGTCAAAAATCAAGAAGTTAATAGTATAAAGAGCTAGATTTAGAAGTTCTCTAGGGTTACCTGTGGCTCCCCCTTTCTTTTGTTTTTGGAGGAGCGTCTTAATATCTCTGTTTCTCCTCTCCACTATTGCCTGTCCTTGAGGATTGAAAGGTATGCCCGTGGTGTGTAAAATCTTATACTGTGCACAAAAGTGTGCAAAATGTTTTGAAGTATAAGCAGGACCATTATCTGTTTTTATTGCTTGTGGCACACCCATAATGGCAAATGCTTGTGTGAGGAATTCAGTGACCACTCGGGCTGTCTCTTGTGCTGCTGGAATTGCAAAAGTGAATCCCAAAAAGGTGTCTACCACAACGTGGATGAAAGACAGACGACCAAAAGATTTATAATGGGTCACATCCATTTGCCAGATTTCATTGGGTCTCAAACCATGAGGGTTCTTCCCTGGAGGCAGTGTAGGAGTGTGGAAAGGAAGGCAAGTGGAACAGGCTTTTACTATGCTCCTAGCTTCCTCTCTTGTTATTCCAAATTGTAAACGTAAAGCTCGAGCAGCCTGATGATATTTAGAATGAGATGCCTGAGCTTCTTGGAACAAAGGGGTATTGACCAACATAGTTAGAAGGCTATCTACTTTTGAATTGCCATCAAATATGGGACCTGGAAGTCCACTATAAGAATGGATATGTAATATATAGATCTTACCTGGATGCTTTCTCACTTGCTCTTGAAGTTTCTTAAAGAGCTGATATATATTAGAGGCTGCAAATTTTATTTGGGCTGTGGCAATTCTTTGTACCACACCTACTGAATAGGCCAAATTAGATATTATATTTATGTCTCCTGGATAATAAGAGCTAGAATGATCGCGTACAATTCATTCTGCTGAGTGGACTGAAAAGGAGTTCTGACTACTCTCTTTATAGTTAGATCATGAGAGTACACAGCACAAATATTATGTTTGGATGCATCCGTGAAGATAGTTGGTCTTTTAAGAGGAACTTTAGAAACTTTTTCTTCAAGAATCCATCGCCAATTATGTAATAGTTTAGTTATCTTTAATGGAGACCCATGTAAAAAATTTGGAGCCATGGCTAATAAAATTTGCCACTCTGGGATGGTCTCACAACACACATTAATTTGTGTATTGGTATAAAAGGTGTATATCTTGTCAGGTCTTGTCCCAGATAATTGTACTGCTCGCTTAGTGGCCTTTAATAAAATTCTAGCCACAAGCACTGGGTAGGGTGTGAGGCTTTTTTCTGGTTGTGCCAGGAGGTTCACCCACTCTATCACACTATCTCCTTGATGAAGGACTACTGTGGGTGCCTCTTGTGTGGCAAAAACTGATATCTCCAAGGGTTTTTGAGTGACTCTTTCAACCACATTGGATAAAGCCAGTTCAACTTCTCTCAAAGCCTTTTGAGCTTCTTTTGTAAGCTGGTGTGGTGAATTTAAAGCACTGTCTCCCCTTAAAATGTCATATAACAGTCAGGGGGATCATTGGATTCCCTGACATGTGAAGCAATGGACAATAGATTGGTTTTAGACTATCTCTTGGCTGCTGAAGAAGGTGTATGTGTGACTGTTGTTTACATACCCTCCTTCTAGGACTTCTGGTGATCTTTTCCAACACCATGTTGATTTATATTGTTTGCTATTCTGCTATTTGCGTGTGCAATTCATGTTTGTTACACCACATCGAACCTGCACTGACTGAGGGGAGGGTCATCCCTAATAGCCTCTGCATTATTGCTATGTGCTTGTGTAATACCTCCCATGCTGATGGGTTTGTGCATAATAAGACCCTTCAGCCCATTACAGGTGGGGGGAAGGAGGGGAAAAATTGGAACAAGAGGTTTGGCAATTGTCAATGCTGTAAAGTTACCCATGCATATAACCTGTAAATAAAAAGCTATTAAATTTTTTTGTTTGTTTTAAGTTCTCTCACATCCTCTCTGTAATGGTCTGGGCTAGCTTTCTGGAGGGCCTTGGGACCAGCCTTGGTCTCAGTAGACTAATCACCATGAGAACAGTCAGGAACAAAGTCCAAAGTCTTTATTGCCTCCTTCAGTTTCCCAGTCTGAACCAGTCCACTCCACAGTCTCAGTCCGTCTGGCTCACAGTCTGACTGTCTGACCTAGTCTCTTCCAGCATTCTGCCAGTCTGCCAGTCTGCTAGTCTCCCCCATAGGGCAGGAGGCAGGAGAGCCACCAAGATGTTGGTCAAAGATAGAATGTCTCTCTTCCAGTTCTTCTTAGCCCTTATATGCCTTACTATAATTACATCATTACAGCATACTAATTATGTGTGAACTTGGAGAAGCATCCCATGCTCAATACAAAGTATATATATATATGAACTAGAGAATCATTACCTCATCAGTTCTACTGAGTTAACACCTTGTTTCAAGTATACTTCTCCAGAGTTCTGGCTCTCTACACTCCCTCCCCACCTTTAGCCCTATTGCGAAGGCAAGCAATTTTCAATAGGCTATAAATGGGTCATCAAGCAAAACTTTTCTATACTAGTTATATTGTAAGAAAAAAAAAAAACATAAAACAAAGGAAGAATAAAAACCTCAAGAAAAATACAAATGAAAAATGTATACTTTAATTTTTATTCAGACACTATTAATTCTTTCTCTGGAAAATAGATAGTAGTATTCTTTTTCTTTTCTTTTTTAATAGCATTTTATTTTTCCAATTGCATATCATTTTCAACATTCATTTTTGTAAGATTTTCAGTTCCAGATTGGTTTTTCTTCCTCCTTCCTTATCTTCCCCCAAGATAGCAAGCAACCTGATATGTTATACATGTACAATCATATCAAACATATCATGTTGGAGAAGAAAACCTAGAACAAAATGGAAAAAACCTGTGAGAAAGAAAAACAAAACAAAACAAAACAAAAGGTGAAAATAGTATAGTTCCATTTTTATTCAGTCTCTTCAATTCTTTCTTTGGTTGCCAATGGCATTTTCCATCCCAAGTCATTGGGACTGTCTTGGATTAGTGTATTGATGAGAAGAGCTAAATCTATCATAATTGATCAGCACGCAATTTTTCTGTTACTACATACAATGTTCTCTGGTTCTACTCACGTCACTCAGCATTAGTTCATGTAAATCTATTTAGGCTTTTCTGCAATATGGTTGGTCACCATTTCTTGTAAAACAACAATAATCCATTACATTAAAATATCACAATTTATTCAGTAATTCCACAGATGATGGGCATCTTTTCAATTTTCAATTCCTTGCCACTATAAAAAGAGCTGCTACAAACATTTTTTTACACATATGGGCCTTTTCCCCTTTTTTTATGATCTCTTTTGGATACTTACCCAGTAGTAACATTGCTAAATCAAAGACTATGCACAGTTTCATAGCCCTTTGGACATAGTTCCAAATTACTCTTTAGAATGACTGGATAAGTTTACAACTCCACCAATAATGCATTTGTGACATAATTTTCCTACATTTCATCCATTTACTATTATCTTTTCCTGTCATCTTAGCTAATATGATAGGTGTTAGGTGGCAGGATTGTTTTAATTTATGATTCTCTAAGTAATTAAGAATATTTTTTCATATTACTATCTATCAATGGCTTTAATTTCTTTATCTAAAAGTTGTTTTTCATATCTTTTGACCCTTTATCTATTGGGGAATGTCTTGCAATCTTATAAATTTTACTCAGTTCTCTATATATTTTAGAAATGAAGCCTTTATCAGAAAAATTGGCTGTAAAAATTGTTTCTCACCTTTCTGTTTCTTTTCAAATTTTGGCTGCAATGGATTTGTGCAAAACACTTTTTAGTTTAATGTAATGAAAATTATTCATTTTCCATTTTATAATGTTCTCTAATTCTTCTTCAGTCATAAATTTCTCCCTTCTCCAAAGATCTGACAAGTAACTTTCATCATAAGTCCATCAGAATTATCTTAGATCATCAAATTCATTTTTCATAAGTTACAAAAGGCAATTGGGGTTGTCTGGAACAATCATGTGTTCATATGCCCAGTACTAATTAAATTCTTCACTGAGATTGGATGAATAATTCTCATCACATCCTTTATAGAAGATAGAATTCCATGAACATTACAAAATCTCAGAGTTAGGAGGCAGTTTAGACCACTCCCTATCCAAAAAGGAATTCATCCTTCTTCAACCAAACAAGTAATTTTTTGGATAATAAATCTCCATTAGATGTCCTCAAGATTTAAGGTTTCTATTCCTTTTAGAGTATCTTATCCCATTTTGGAAGAGCTCTAATTCTTACCTGATAATTCTTACTCAGTTCTTTTATCTGAAGAATAGCAGGAAAGGATTTTCTTTTTCATATGCAATAAAGAAATTCAAATAATTTTTAAAAGAAAATATCTATTATGATCTCTCTTTTCCAGGCTAAACATCCGCATTTCTTTCACTCAGGATTCAAATATCATGAGGTGGTAAATTCACAATCTCCTTATCTTCCTGTGAAAGCTCCCTAGTTTATTAATGTCCTCTAAAAATGAGACCCCTTGAATTGAAGACAGCACTTGTTATGAACATGGCAAAGCTCAAAACAAATATTACCCTCTCACCTCTATACACAATGCTACTTACAAATATTGTAATTTGGAGAAAACTATGTCCCATTTTTAGCCCAATAGGCATTTTAGTCTTCTATGATTTCTACACTCTTTCTACTAAGTCTTGCTCTCTTTCCATTGGAAAACACAGTTTTAGAGATTAATCAGGCCCTGTCATTAATGTGGTATACCTCTTCCCAGAATTTTGTCATTTACACCCACAAAGACATAGTTATTTTGTTGTTATTTGTTCATTTTTAGGTTTCTCTGACTTCAGACAAACCCTCTTTGGGGGTTTTCTTGAAAAAGATACTGAAATGTTTTACCATTTCCTTCTCCAGATCATTTTACAGATGAATAAACCGAGACAAACAGGGCTAAAAGACTTATCAACAGTCATACAGTTAGTATTTATGGCTGAATTTAAAACTCAGGAAGATAAGCCTTCCTTATTCCAGGCCCAGTGTTTTATCCATTGTACCATCTAGGAGTCCAACATTTTGTTGCTCAGTTCTTTTCCATTGTGTTTGATTCTTCATGTCCCCATATGAGGTTTTCTTGGCAAAGATACTGGAATGATTTGCAGTTTCCTTTTCTAGCTCTCTTTACTGATAATTATTACATATTATCAATTACTCATCCAGGTCTGAGAATAAACAGAGTGAAGTAATTAGTCTGCCTTAAAGAAATTGCTCACCTATAGGTAAATAATCATGATTGTGGGTGTTGGGCAAAGCTCAGTAAATTATCTTTGCTGTTGTGTTAAACAGTGCTCCTCCAGAGTTCATTCATCTCACATGGATGAGCAGTTTATATCAGATAATAGATTCTTTACTCTTACAACCCGCCAGCTGCTATTATCTCCAAGATTCATCACTGTCCTTTCAGGTGTGTCCCTGGATAAGCGTGGGGTATTGGACATCTCTGAAAGCAAATACAGAAGCTCCTTTGCTGATTACATGAATGTGAGCACGCATACAATGAGCTGCATTATGACAAATGGAAAAATTAGGGAAAATAGTACAAAAGTCAGGAGCTCTCCATGTATCATCTTTCCCAATGATATTATATGTGAAGTGGTCCTGTTAAACTATGGAGTTGACTCCTTGAGTTCATTTCAAAACGATGGAGAAAAGGTAAACTAAAATGAGGGTCACTGCTGATGTTGGCAAATAATATATCAGACCAAATCTGAAACTAAAGCTCAGCTAAAACAGTAGTTCATATACACAAAGAATTTTCTTTGTCAATAATCTTTCAAGACTATTAGGGTAAATATTACCTTTAATACATTTTTAGAGACAAATATTAAGATTTATAGAGGACAAGCTTACTTTCAGGGTTAAGGAGATGTCTAATTGGAATGTGAAACTCTCCAGTCGGTATTCTTACCCTACCCTAATCATGCTTCATCTCCTTCCCAAGGGTATATTATCCTCTCTCTGGTTCTATGTCCAAATTATGTGGGTGCCTGCTGCTTTTGGAGAGTTAAATATTCACTCCCCTGAAGTAAGATGCTCATTCAGGAAAAAAATTTTTTCTCAGAAAAGATGATCTCCTAATGTGCTAGCCCTACCCTATATATATAAAAATCTATTATGTGGTCACTATATTTACGACAAACACAAACCATTTGATCACAAGAATGTTTGTTATTATTAATTTTCTCTTTTTTATTTTTAACTCCTAGGTGAGCTTTTCCTATTACTATTCCTATAGTTCGGTCTATCCTATCCACTGCTTTTATGTTTTTATCTCTCAGCACAACCCCTATCATTTAGATAACATTAGCATTATTATTCCTTCATTGTTTATCTATAGACTTGTCTCTGTGTTCTCTATAGAACTGTGCAGTTCTCTAAATTTGTTCAACTTCATATTTTGTTATTCCCTTACATGGAATAAGAGGTTTTAATTTATGGAATATTAATTCAACTCAACTATCTTCCCTTCCCTTGATTTCTTAAGGTCATATTTAATCTTTAACTACTCGTTCTCTATTTATCCTTGAGAATCTTTTTCTTTTTTTTTCCCCCTGGATTCTTTTGTTTGGTTTTTGTTGCTATTGTTTTGGGGTTTTTAATTTGTTTGTTTCTTAATGCATATACTAAACTTTCTTATAAAAATAAACAACATGAACATAATTTGTTTTATCAATCAATATTTTAAATATAGTTATTTGAATGTTTTTTTTGAAAATTTTTAAATTAAAGCTTTTCATTTTCAAAACATATGCATAGATCATTTTCAACATTCACCCTTGCAAAGTCTTGTATATCAATTTTTTCTCTTCTCTCCCCTAGATGGCAAGTAATCCACTATATGTTAAACATGTAATTCTTTTACATGTATTTCCACAAATATCATGTGGCCCAAGAAAAATCAGATCAAAAAGGAAAAAAATGAGAAAGAAAACAAAAAGCAAATAAACAACAACAAAAAAGATGAAAATATTATATTGTGATCCACACTCAGTCCTCACAATTCTCTTTCTGGGTACAGATGTCTCTCTCCATTACAAGACCATTGGAACTGGCCAGCATCACCTCATTGTTGAAAAGCTATGTCTTTTGGAAATGATCCTCATATAACCTTGCTATTGCCGTGTACAATGATCTTCTGATTCTGCTCACTTCACTTAAGATCAGTTCATGTAAGTCTCTTCAGGTCTCTTTAAAATCATCCTGCTGATCATTTCTTACGTATCAATAATATTCTATAACATTCATACACCATAACTTATTCAGCCATGCTCTAACTGATGGCCATCCCCTCAGTTTCCAGTTCCTTGCCACTACAAAGAGGGCTGCCACAAGCATTTTTGCACATGTGGGTCTCTTTACCACCTTTATTATCTCTTTGGGATGCAAATTCAGGATTAAAAGATATGCACCTTTGCCTTTTGGGCATAATTCCAAATTGCTTTCCAGAATGATTGAATACCTTCACAATTCCACCAACAACATTTATCATTATCTTTTCCTATCACCTTAGCCAATCTGAGAGGTATATATATATATATATAATGGTACCTCAGAGTTCTCTTAATTTGCTTTACTCTGATCAATTGTGATTTAGAATCCTTTTTCAAATGGTTAGAAATGGTTTTAATTTCTTCATCTGAAAATTGTGAATGACTTGATTCTGTGGCTTGAAGTATTTAGTAACTGAAAAAAATATTCTCAACTCTTTTTCAAGACCTAAAATTGTTCATTTTTTATTCATTTATAATCTTTATTCATAATAATTCATAAAAGAAAAATTCATAAAAATTATTGAAAATTAGTTTCAGGCTTATTTGGAGTTGTAACTTGAGTTCTGCCTTTGGAGAAAATATAACAAATTTTTTCTTGAAATATACTATTTCATTATTTGATCTTGGGATATACTACTTCATTTTTAATTTTTGGTAGTGTAGAATAATTATTTGATATTAAAATTCCTTTTATCATTATTGTTTTTTCTAGTTTTTAGTAATGTAATCAGGATCACATTGAATTAGTAGATTAATTTACATAGAATTTTCATTGATATTATATTGACTCTACCTATAACAAATTAATTATTTCTCCAATTATTTAAGATAACATTTATTTTTAAAAGTGTTTTATAATTATGTTTAGGTAGTACTTGGATTTATCTTGCAGAGATACTACTGTAATACAAAGATGTTACTATGATATAGTCATGAAAAACACATTTCCATTTGTCATTCTTATTCTACAATCTGTTTCTGTTTTATGGGTGAGTTCATCCCATTCACATTCAGAGACATAATTACTAATTATTTATTTCCCTCCATTCTTTACTTCTTCATTGTTTATCCTTCTCTTCTTTTTTTACTCTTTCCTCTGAATTTTAATTTACTTCTGACCATAACCTCCTCAATACACCCTCCTTTTAAGAATCCTTCCTTTATTGTCTTCTCTCACCCTTTTATTTCTTGATTTTCTCACTGTTTTGAGAGTCATTCTGTTACTATACCCAAAGGGAAATTAAACCACACATACCCTTTCATCTAGCAATATCACTACTAGGTTTGTATCCCAACGAGATTATTAAAAAGGGAAAAGTATCTCTACACACACATACACACACACACACATACACACTTATAGCAGTTTTTCTTTTGGTGGCAAAAAAAGGAAATTGAGAGGATGGATGTCCATCAACTGTGGAATCTCTGAACAAGTTGTGATAAATGAATGCAATAAAATTCTATTGTATAAGAAATGATCATCAAGCAGATTTCAAGGAGAAAAATCTGGAAAGATTTAAATGAACTGATTCTTAGTGAAGTAAGCAGAACCAGAAGAACTATATAAAATAGTAGTAACAGAAAATTTGTGTGATGAACAATTTTGATTGACTTAGTTCTTCTCAGCAATGCAATGCTGCAAAATAATTCCAAAGGTCTCAGAATGGAAAATACTATCCATATCCAGAGAAAGAATTGATGGAGTCTTAAAGCAAATTGAAGCATTCTATTTTTCCTTTACTTTTTAATGATTATTTCCTTTTTTGTCCTATTTCTCCTTTTTGCATGACTAATATAGCAATATGTTTTGCATGAGTGCATGCTAATAATATATATCAAATTGATTGCCATCTTACAGAGGAGGGGAATGAGGGAGAAAAATTAGAACTTGAAATTTTATTTGAAAAGTGAATGTTAAAATTTTTATTTACATATAATTGGAAAAATAAGATACAATGTAAAAGAAAAAAATAAATGTTTGGTTGGGAAATATTTAACAAAATGAATAAAAATACAATACCAAAAAAGTCCCTCACTAATTCTATCTATTCATCTTCCTTTTTATCTGTAAACTAAGAAGACTTCTATATCCTTCTAAATGTTTATGTTATTCTACTCTTTTACCCAGTTCTAATGAGAATAAGGTTCTAGAATTACCAAGCCTTTATATATTTCATATGATATAATTTCTCTATCTTCTCTCTACTTACCCAATTTTATTAGGATCATGCCATCATACCTAACTCAACTCTTAAGATTTCTATCTATATATGTTCTTTCAATCTACTCTACTAATAAAAACATTTTGATAAGTTACACATAAAGTTTCCCCACATAAGAAGTAAATGGTTTGACTTTATTAAATCCCTTATGATTTGCTTTTCACGTTTACCTTTTTATGTTTCTCCTGATTGTAGGTCAAATTTTACATTCTGTTTTGTTTTTTTTCCTCACAAATAGCTGAATAATTCATTAAATATCCACTTTTTTCCCCATAATGGACTGATTATATTCAGCATGTTGGATAAATTATTCTTGGTTTCAAATCCAGATCCTTTGTTCTTCAGAATATGTTCCATGACCTTTGATCTTTTAATATGGAAGCTGTTAATTTTTATGTTACCCTAATTGTACCTCCATACTATTTAAATTGCTTCTATATAATTGCATGTAATATTTTTCTTAATCTCTGAAATTTCTTCTTGGGATCTCTTTCAGTTGATGTTCAGTGGATTTTTTTTCCAATTGCAATTTCAATTTCTAGTTCTAAAATTTTAGGAGAATATTTCTTAATAATTTTTCAAATATGATGTCTAAACTTATTTTGATCATAACTTTTAGGAAATCCAACAATTCTCAAAATGTTATCGTCAATCTGTTTTTCTAATAAGATGTTTCACATTCCTTATACTCTCTTCTTTCTACTTTCTTCTTTTAATTTTTGCTTCCTTATTTCTTGATGTTTGTGAATTAATTAATGTCTCTTTACCTAATTCTAATTTTTAAGGGTTTATTTTCTTCTGTTAAGTTTTTCATTTTCACAATTTTCTTTGTTTTCTGGAATTATTCTTTTTTTTTTTTCTTTTTTTTTTTTTTGGCCTTATCTTTCCTCAACCTCTCACTTTACTTTTAAAGTCCTTTTTAAAGATTTTCTAAGAAGTATTTTGGAGTTTTTAATCATTTTATACTTTTCTTTAAAGTAGAAATAGCTCTTTTGATTTCACTGTTTTCTTTTAAATATGAACCCAAATCTTCTCTATTGGCATGATAATTTTGTTTGAATTCCTTCTATTTGGCACTGTGACCAGGATCCCCAGCAACTTTCATGGAAAATATTCTTTTCCCAGTAATCATTCTCTTGACTCCAAACTTCAATACACCCATTTGCTGGAGAACCAAAACAGAAAGGCTGCTCTTCTATGAATGACCACAGCCATCAAGGCCCCAGCCCTCTGCAAATGTACTCACCTGCTTATTCCTTCTCACCCAGAGTAACAACATGAGACTGTTTCAGGTGAGTGCACTTGGACTCTGTCCTGTATCAGAATAGAATCCTAAAAAAAAAAATAATCTTCCCCTAATTAGCCATTTGAACAGCAGACTTTCTATCAGGCAAAATTGCTTATAGCTGAGGATGCCTCTGACACAACTTCTTGTTATTTTATTGATTCAGAGTTATCTGCTGGAGCTATCTAAACTTTATTCAAGCCAGACCACCATCCTAAGAAGTCAGGCCTTTCCTAAGATTCGCCCAAGTTATCTTAGTCTGAACAACCGCTTTATCCCAACTTTCAATTATTTCTAATTGTTATTTATATTTTATATAATTTATATTATATATATTATCTAAATCATATGTATTATCTAAATCATATCCTAAAATTCACTTTGAAATATTATTTTAAATTGTTTGTTGGGGAATTTAAGAGACCCTGGTAATTTCCTGCCTTATCAATTATCTTCAAAATATCTTCCCCATTTGTTAAGATCTATATGTACTTTTAACATGATTGCTTTTGTCTTCTCTTCTGTAAGAATTTTTCTGTTTCAATAATTTTTTTATTCCAAATCCATTAATTGCTCTCACTTACTTATCTTTGCAGAGATTCTCCATCATTTATTTCCTTTTTCCTCCCCTAATTTTTCTTCTGCTAATTAAGTGTAGATTTTGAATTTTTTTGAAAGCTAAATTTCTCCCTTAAATTCACTTCTATGTTTTTTTCTTTTATGAATTGCATTTCTCTTTTCAAATGTTCTGAATATTTTTGCAAACTTCTTATATCAATGGAGAACACACAAGCTTCTCCATTTTATCAGTTAAAATTGATTCATTTCCTTAATTTTATAATATGAATTACTGTGTTCAAATTCTTTTTTTTTCTCTTTGAGGTTTTATGAGCTATATTTTTACAGTGGCTAAGCACGAGCTATAATTTTACTCAGTTTTTTTCTCTTGATCTCTGACCCTATCTGTGTTTCAAACTTGTCTTTTTAATCAAGTTCTATAATTGTTCCTTTTAGCCTATGGTTCTGCATGCCTCATATAACTTCTGTCCTGATTGATGTTCCCTTCTACAATCTTTTTTTTTTTTCTGGATGGCTGGACAGAATTTGTATCTAATCCTTTGTTGTAAGGTAGGGATATTTGGACAGTTATTGTCACAGGAGATTTCCACAGCTAGAAACTGAGTCACTAAATTTTATGCTTTCTTGTTCTTACTATGACAGGTGCACCAAGTCAATTGTGGTCAGGGATGCTGAACTGGAGTTGTAAGTAATTAGGAAATTGCACAAGATGCGGACACTTAAAGGTGGAAGATATCTTTGAAATTATCTAGTCCAATGAACTGATTATATCTGAACAAAATGAGGTTCTAGGAAAGGAATTACTTACCCATTGTCACAAAGCTAATCAGTTCAATGCTAGGATAAATCTTCGATTCTCTGTCAAATATCCTTCCTAGAATACCACTATACCACTATAGTATAAATTGCTTTGGAGGCATATCCAGAGAGCATAACATATCAAAACATATTGATCTTTCAATTTATTTTATTGCAATAAATTTATTAATACAAACATATGTATAGAATTATATGCTGCCACAATTTATAAACAATATACTAAACTATGCTATAATATAAATTGCTTTTTGATAATACATAGACAGTATAATATATGGAAACAGATTGATCTTGCATTATATTTAGGTTACAATGAATTTATTTATACAAATACATGAATAGAATAATACACTGAGACAATGATCATTTTCCCATATACAACTGTTAAGGTCCTTTCCATTTCTAATAATATATGATTTAATAATTCAGTTACTAGGGGAAGATTCTGGGAAGATGGCAGAGTAGGTTAGAAAATTCGAAGCTCTCCAGATTTCCTCCACAAATAAAACAAAATTGTGCCTCGAGGCAAACACAGAATGATGGGGAAAAAGGACTAAGGAAGAATAAGGATCCTTCCAAGAAAACCAGAGAAGACCCAAATAAGAACCTAGGCTGAGCTTTCACCAAGATGAAGTGTAAATACCTAGTGCCAACTCAGTGGAAAAAGCAACAAGGACCTAGGTTGAGCTGGGTTCAGAGGTAGCCTCAGGTGGGAGCACAGGAACTTTCACCTCCTAGATTGTGTGAGAAGTCCAATATGTGAATCCAGGAAGATTGAGGGAACCTTGGCTGGCTAGGAATGCCAGGCCACGCTGTGCTGCAGAAACACCACCCTGAGAGAAAAACTCAGCTGATAAATGCAGGGACAGTGTGGCAAGGATGCTACTGGATGTGGGCACTTGCAGGAGGAGGAAAATCTTGGTTTGGGGTTTCAGGTCAGGGGGTGAGCTGAAGTGAAGCTAGAAACACTGTCCCCCACCTCACAATTAGAGGTGCTTACACTAATACGTTCTCATTTTTAAAAAAGATAGGCAAAGGAGAAAGAACCCAAACACTCACTAGGGGAACAAAAAAGACTAGGGTTCATTTTCAGAGGAGGACACTGAAGTAAGAAAAACCTCACTTCCGCTAAAACAGTAATGGCTCCCTGTCCAGAAAGAATTTAGAGAATTCAAAAAAGAACTTTAAAACCAAATAAGGGAGACTGAAAAAGATATCTAAAAATAAAGAAATGAATAAATGAGATACATCCATTATAAAAACAAGATTATGAAAAGTCAACCAACTAAAAAAGATCTAGAATCTTTTTTTTTTTTTTTTTTTGGCAAGGCAATTGGGGTTAAGTGACTTGCCCAGGGTCACAAAGCTAGTAAGTATTAAGTGTCTAAAGCCAAATTTGAAGTCAGGTCCTCCTGATTTCAGGGAAAGTGCTATATCCATTGTTCAACCTAAGTGCCCCTGTATATCTACAATCTTTTTTTTTCCTCTATTTGTTTTTTATTTATTTATTTATTTATTTTTATTTGTTTTTTATTTAATAGCCTTTTATTTACAAGTTATATGTATGGGTAACTTTAAAGCATTGACAATTGCCAAACCTCTTGTTCCAATTTTTCCCCTCCTTCCCCCCACCCCCTCCCCAAGATGGCAGGATGACCAGTAGATGTTAAATATATTAAAATATAAATTAGATACACAATAAGTATACATGACCAAACTATTATTTTGCTGTACAAAAAGAATCAGACTCTGAAATATTGTACAATTAGCTTGTGAAGGAAATAAAAAATGCAGGTGGGCAAAAATATAGGGATTGGGAGTTCAATGTAATGGTTTTTAGTCATCTCCCAGAGTTCTTTCTCTGGGCATAGTTGGTTCAGTTCATTACTGCTCCACTGGAAATGATTTGGTTGATCTCATTGCTGAGGATGGCCATGTCCATCAGAACTGGTCATCATATAGTATTGTTGTTGAAGTATATAATGATCTCTTGGCCCTGCTCGTTTCACTCAGCATCAGTTTGTGTAAGTCTCTCCAGGCCTTTCTGAAATCATCCTGTTGGTCATTTCTTACAGAACAATAATATTCCATAATATTCATATATCACAATTTATTCAGCCATTCTCCAACTGATGGGATCCACTCAGTTTCCAGTTTCTAGCCACTACAAAGAGGGCTGCCACAAACATTTGTGCACATACAGGTCCCTTTCCCTTCTTTATGATCTCTTTGGGTTATAAGCCCATAGTAACACTGCTGGATCAAAGGGTTTGATAACTTTTTAAGCATAGTTCCAAATTGCTCTCCAGAATGGTTGGATGTATTCACAGTTCCACCAACAATGTATTAGTGCCCCTGTTTTCCCACATCCCTTCCAACATTCCACATTATCTTTTCCTGTCATTCTAGCCAATTTGACAGGTGTGTAGTAGTATCTCAGAGTTGTCTTAATTTGCATTTCTCTGATTAATAATGACTTGGAGCATCTTTTCATATGGTTAGAAATAGTTTCAATTTCTTCATCTGAGAATTGTCTGTTCATATCCTTTGACCATTATCAATTGGAGAATGGCTTGATTTTTTATAAATTAGAGTCAATTCTCTATATTTTGGAAATGAGGCCTTTATCAGAACCTTTGACTGTAAAAATATTTTCCCAGTTTATTGCTTCCCTTCTAATCTTGTCTGCATTAGTTTTGTTTGTACAAAAACCTTTCAGTATGATATAGTCGAAATTTTCTATTTTGTGATCAGTAATGATCTCTAGTTCTTCTTTGGTCATAAAATACTTCCTCTTCCACAGGTCTGAGAGGTAAACTATCCTGTGTTCCTCTAATTTATTTATAATCTCATTCTTTATGCCTAGGTCATGAACCCATTTTGACCTTATCTTGGTGTATGGTGTTAAGTGTGGATCAATGCCTAGTTTCTGCCATATTAGTTTCCAATTTTCCTAGCAATTTTTGTCAAACAGTAAGTTCTTATCCCAAAAGCTGGGGTCTTTGGGTTTGTCAAACACTAGGTTGCTATAGTTGTTGACTGTTTTGTCCCTTGAACCTAATCTATTCCACTGATCAACTAATCTATTCCTTAGCCAATACCAAATAGTTTTGGTAACTGCTGCTCTATAATATAATTTTAGATCTGGTACAGCTAAGCCACCTTCATTTGATTTTTTTTTCATTAATTCCCTTGAAATTCTTGACCTTTTGTTTTTCCATATGAATTTTGTTGTTATTTTTTCTAGGTAATTAAAATAGTTTTTTGGGAGTCTAATTGGCATAGCGCTAAAGAAATAGAGTATATTTACAATCTTAAAGAAGAAAATATTTCTTTGAAAATTAGAATTGGAAAAGGTGAAGCCATTGAAACTATAAAAGATTCAGAAATAACAAATCAAATTATAAAAAATTTTAAAAAATAGAAAAGAATGTGAAATGTCTTATAAGAAAAACAATAGATCTGGAGAATAGATCAAGAAATAGAAACAAGAATAATTGAACCTTGCAACCAACAAAAAGAACCTTGATGCAATAATACAAGAAATAATCAAAGAAAAGTATCTTCAAGTGATAGAAGAATAGGAGAAAGTAGAAATAAAAAAATCTATGAATCACCACCTCAGAGATGCTACCAAAAGAGAAAGAGAGAGAGAGAGAGAGAGAGAGAGAGAGAGAGAGAAGAGCAGGATAAAATATGTAGATTAATGGAAAGGAGGTAAAGAGGGATGGAAAGGAATGGGAAAGAAATTGAGAGGTTCCCATAAGAGGGAATAATTGCTTAACAATTAAGGAGTAGAGCTAAAGCAAAAGAATAGGAGGGATAGGAAATGAAACATACAACAACATAATAATAAGGATCAAAAACAGAATTTAATCAAAATAGAAAATAGAAGTAGGAATTATTGATCTCAAAGTGAAACTTAAAGATTCAATAATGAGAGAAATCTATGTCAGCCATATTAATATTGTTTTAAATGTATATCTTTGTATGTGTAAATGCATGTATATATGTGTGTGTAAATGTAGGTATATGTATGTGTATATAGATACATATGTATATATGTATGTATATGTGTGTATATCCTTGCTTAACTATAGCCTGCTAGGTGGAGGTGGGGGGGATGAAAAGAAACAAAGGAATAAAGTAAAATGTGCATAGCAACAAGATAATAACCTACAAGGAAACAAAAAGAAGATGAACAGTCATGAATATAAAGACTCATTATTATATATGCTTTCTTAAAATAGAAATTTGCTGTTACATAGTTTGAATGCTCATGTTCTCCTGAGCACATGACAATATTTTGCTTTGCTTTTCCTTTTTCTGTCTTTCTTTTTCTATTCACTTTTTTTTTCTTTTGTATTTGGTTTTAAATAAATAAATTTTTAAAAATAATTCACTAATTCCTGCTATCTTCCTCAATCTAATTCAGAAAACTGAAATTTTAGGAGGGAATCAGATTTACTAATGAAGAAGGGAGTAGAAGGACCATAGAGTTCATATGAAAGTTAAAGAGAGAAGAGTAAAGAAGGAAGAAAAGAATAGGAAGAGGTAGGATTAAGAACAGAATCTCTAGGAATATTTATATAAGGATATAAAGGAAAGAGAAAGCAGTATAGGAAGGAAAGGAAGAAATTATTTAAGAAATGAAGATGTAACTCTATTATACTAGTGATCAATTTATAGGATTAAATAATTAAAATTTTTAAGACACTTAGGAATCCATTATGATATAGATGAAGAAACTGAGGCCCAGAAAGTGGTTGTACCTTTAGGAAGTAGCATAAATGGAATTTGAGCAAGCATTCTCAACTCCAAATCCAGTCTGTTTTTCATGACACTGTAATGCATTGTACACCAGCCCAACATAAAGATTGTGTGATATAACAATATAAACTTATATTGATGACATGTAGTATCCCTTAAAACCTCTGACACCTCACAAATATAAGGAGGTGGCCTTGAGGCAACAATGTAGAAACAAATTTGGTTATAGAATCTCTAAGAAACCTCACAACATCCTCTAGCCTTGTTTGCTATTGAACAAAAATTATTTTTACCATTAAATGAATGTCATCCTATATCTTCTTTTTTTTTTTTTTTTTTTTTTTTTTTTTTTTTTTTATTTAATAGCCTTTAATTTACAGGATATATATACATGGGTAACTTTACAGCATTAACAATTGCCAAACCTCTTGTTCCAATTTTTCACCTCTTACCCCACCCCCCCACCCCCTCCCCTAAATGGCAGGATGACCAGTAGATGTTAAATATATTAAAATAAAACTTAGATACACAATAAGTATACATGACCACAACATTATTTTGCTGTACAAAAAGAATCAGACTCTGAATTATTGTACAATTAGCTTTGAAGGAAATCAAAAGATGCAGGTGTGCATAAATATAGGGACTGGGAATTCAATCTAGTGGTTTTTAGTCATCTCCCAGAGTTCTTTTTCTGGGTATAGCTAGTTCAGTTCATTACTGCTCCATTAGAAATGATTTGGTTGATCTCGTTGCTGAGGATGGCCTGATCCATCAGGACTGGTCATCATCTAGTATTGTTGTTGAAGTATATAATGATCTCCTGGTCCTGCTCATTTCACTTAGCATCAGTTCGTGTAAGTCTCTCAGGCCTTTCTGAAATCATCCTGTTGGTCATTTCTTACAGAACAGTAATATTCCATAATTTTCATATACCACAATTTATTCAGCCATTCTCCAACTGATGGACATCCATTCAGTTTCCAGTTTCTAGCCACTACAAAAGGGCTGCCACAAACATTCGTGCACATACAGGTCCCTTTCCCTTCTTTATAATCTCTTTGGGATATAATCCCAGTAGTAACACTGCTGGATCAAAGGGTATGCACAGTTTGATAACTTTTTGAGCATAGTTCCAAATTACTCTCCAAAATGGTTGGATTCGTTCACAACTCCACCAACAATGAATCAATGTCCCAGTTTTCCCACATCCCCTCAACAATCATCATTATTTTTCCTGTCATCTTAGCCAATCTGACAGGTGTGTAGTGAGTACCTTAGAGTTGTCTTAATTTGCATTTCTCTGATTAATAATGACTTGGAGCATCTTTTCATATGACTAGAAATAGTTTCAATTTCTTCATCTGAGAATTGTCTGTTCATATCCTTTGACCATTTTCAATTGGAGAATGGCTTGATTTTTATAAATTAGAGTTAATTCTCTATATATTTTGGAAATGAGGCCTTTATCAGAACCTTTGACTGTAAAAATATTTTCCCAGTTTATTGCTTCCCTTCTAATCTTGTCTGCATTAGTTTTGTTTGTACAAAAACTTTTCAGTTTGGTATAATCGAAATTTTCTATTTTGTGATCAGTAATGATCTCTAGTTCTGCTTTGGTCATAAAACCTTCCCTTCCACAGGTCTGAGAGGTAAACTATCCTATGTTCCTCTAATTTATTAATAATTTCATTCTTTATGCCTAGGTCATGAACCCATTTTGACCTTATCTTGGTGTCGGCGTTAAGTATGGATCAATGCCTAGTTTCTGCCATATTAGTTTCCAATTTTTCCCAGCAATTTTTATCAAACAGTAAGTTCTTATCCCAAAAGCTGGGATCTTTGGGTTTGTCAAAGACTAGGTTGCTATATTTGTTGACTGTTTTATCCCTTGAACCTAATCTATTCCACTGATCAACTAATCTATTCCTTAGCCAATACCAAATAGTTTTGGTAACTGCTGCTCTATAGTATAGTTTTAGATCTGGTACAGCTAAGCCACCATCATTTGATTTTTTTTCATTAATTCCTTGAAATTCTTGACCTTTTGTTTTCCATATGAACTTTGTTGTTATTTTTCTAGGTCATTAAAATAGTTTTTGGGAGTCTGATTGGTATAGCGCTAAATAAATAGATTAGTTTAGGTAATATTGTCATCTTTATTATATTTGCTCGCCCTATCCAAGAGCATTTAATATTTTTCCAATTGGTTAGATCAGACTTAATTTGTGTTAAAAGTGGTCTGTAATTTTGCTCATAAAGTTTCTGATTTTCCCTTGGCAGATAGATTCCTAAATATTTTATATTATCAGTAGTTACTTTAAATGGAATTTCTCTTTGTAACTCTGACTGTTGGATTTTGTTAGTGATATATAAGAATGCTGATGACTTATGTGGGTTTATTTTATAACCAGCAACTTTGCTAAAGTTGTGGATTATTTCTAATAACTTTTTAGCAGAATCTCTGGGGTTCTCTAAGTATACCATCATGTCATCGGCAAAGAGTGATAATTTGGCTTCCTCATTGCCTATTCTTATTCCTTTAATCTCTTTCTCAGCTCTTATTGCTATAGCTAGCGTTTCTAATACAATATTAAATAGTAACGGTGATAGTGGGCAACCTTGTTTCTCTCCAGATCTTATTGGGAATGGTTGCAGTTTGTCTCCATTACATATGATGCTTACTGATGGTTTTAAATAGATGCTGCTGATTATTTTAAGGAAAAGTCCATTTATTCCTATACTCTCAAGTGTTTTTAATAGGAATGGATGTTGGATTTTATCAAATGCTTTTCTGCATCTATTGAGATGATCATATGGTTTTGTTAATTTGGTTATTAACATGGCCAATTATATTGATAGTTTTCCTAATATTGAACCAGCCCTGCATTCCTGGTATAAATCCTACTTGATCATAGTGTATTATCTTGGAGATGATTTTCTGTAGTCTTTTTGCTAATATCTTATTTAAGATTTTAGCATCAATATTCATTAGGGAGATTGGTCTATAATTTTCTTTCTCTGTTTTCAGCCTACCTGGTTTAGGTATCAGTACCATGTCTGTGTCATAGAAGGAATTTGGTAGGACTCCTTCGTTCCCTATTTTATCAAATAATTTATATAGCATTGGGGCCAATTGTTCTTTAAATGTTTGGTAAAATTCACATGTAAATCCATCTGGTCCTGGGGATTTTTTCTTAGGGAGTTGTTTAATTGCCTGTTCTTTTCTTTTTCTGAAATGGGACTATTCAACAATTTACTTCCTCCTCTGTTAATCTGGGAAGTCTATATTTTTGGAGTAGTCATCCATTTCACTTAGGTTATCAAATTTATTGGCATAAAGTTGAGCAAAATAACTCCTTATTATTTCTCTAATTTCCTCTTCCTTGGTGGAAAGTTCTCCCTTTTCATTTTAAGACTACTAATTTCATTTTCCTCCCTCCTTTTTCTAATCAGATTTACCAAAGGCTTATCTATTTTATTGGCTTTTTCATAGAACCAACTCTTAGTTTTATTAATTAGTTCAATAGATTTTTACTTTCAATATTTTAATTTCTCCTTTTAATTTTAGAATTTCCAATTTAGTATTTGATTGGGGGTTTTTAATTTGGTCTTTTTAGTTTTTTAGTTGCAAGCCCAATTCATTAATCTTTTCTTTCTCTGCTTTATTCAAGTAAGCCTCTAAGGATATAAAATTCCCCCTTATTACCAGCTTTGGCTGCATCCCACAAATTTTGGTATGATGTCTCATCATTGTCATTATCTTGAGTGAAATTATTAATTGTATCTATAATTTGCTGCTTCACCCAATCATTCTTTAAGATGAGATTGTTTAGTTTCCAATTACTTTTTGGTCTATTTCCCCCTAATTTTTTTGTTGAATGTAGTTTTTATTGCATCATGATCTGAAAAGAAAGCTTTTACTATTTCTGCTTTCTTGCATTTAATTTTGAGTCTTTATGTCCTAATATATGGTCAATTTTGAATAGATTCCATGAACTGCTGAGAAGAAAGTATATTCCCTTCTATCTCCATTCAATTTTCTCCAAGATCCAACATACCTAATTTTTCTAATATTCTGTTTACTTCTTTAATTTCTTTCTTATTTGTTTTGTGGTTTGATTTGTCTAATTCTGAGAGTGCAAGGTTGAGATCTCCTACTATTACAGTTTTGTTGTCTATTTCTTCTTGCAACTCTCTTAACTTCTCCTTTAGGAAGCTGAGTGCCATACCACTTGGTGCATATATGTTTAATATTGATATTGCTTCGTTGTTTATGCTACCCTTTAGCAGGATGTAGTTTCCTTCCTTATCTCTTTTAATTAGATCAATTTTACTTTTGCTTGATCTGAGATAAGGATGGCTACCCTGCTTTTTGACTTCACCTGAAGCATAATAGATTTTGCTCCAGCCTTTTACCTTTACTCTATATGTATCCCCTGCTTTAAATGTGTTTCTTGTAAACAACATATTGTAGGGTTCTGACTTTTGATCCAGTCTGCTATCTGCCTCCTCTTTTGGGGAGTTCATCCCATTCACATTTACAGTTAGAATTACTAAATCTGTATTTCCTGCCATCCTAATAACCCCAGATTGTGCTTTACTTATTCTTGCCTCCCCAACCCTCTTTCCCCTTTTAAACTTATGTACCCCTCTTGTATCACGATACTTATCCTCTTTATAATCCCCCCCCCCCCCCCTTTGAGTCTTTCCCCCTTCCTTCCCTTATTACTCTTTTTCTTTTCCCTTTTCCTCTCCCCGTTTTTAATGAGGCGAGTGAGAATTTTCTCTAAAACAAATGTCAATTATTTTTCCTTTGAGCCAACTCTGATGAGAGTAAGATTCACACAATGTTCCTTCCCCTCTCTTAAATTCCCTCAGATTGATAAGTTTCCTTAGCCTCTTTGTGGATGTGGTTTCCCTCTTTGTATCCCTCCTTCCCACCTTATTCTGCCATCATCCTTTTCCATATCTACTTCCTTTTTATGTTATATCAGTACTATCAAATTTTACATGTTTTTTTTGTATATCCACAACAGAAATACAATTCTCAAAGTGTATTTTACCTTTTTCTGCATCTTTGAGTTCTATTCTTGGAGATTCAAATTTTTTGTTTAGTTCTGTTTTTCTTCAGAAATCAAATGGAATTCATTTGTTTCATTAAATTCCAGTCTTCTTCCCTGGAAGAAAATGCTCAAGCTTAGCTGGGTAGTTTATTCTTGGCTTGCATCCAAGTTCTTTGTGCCTTTCAGAATATCATATTCCAGGCCCTTCTTTCCTTTAATGTAGAGGCAGCCAGATCTTGGTGATCCTTATTGTGGCACCTCTGTATTTAAATGTTTTTTGGCTGCTTTAAAATTTTTCCTTAATCTGATGTTCTGAAATTTTGCCACAATATTCCTTGGGGTTTTTATTTTAGGGTTTCTTTCAGAAGGTGTTCGATGAATTCTTTCATATGCCTATTTTACCTTCTGATTCATTACATCTGGGCAGTTCTCTTTGAATGATTTCTTGTCAATAGTATCTAGGCTCTTTTTTTCATCATAGTTTTCTGGAAAGTCCAATAATCCTCAGATTATCTCTCCTAGATCTATTTTCCAAGTCTGTCATTTTAGCAAGTAGATAATTCATGGTTTTTCAGTTTGTCATTTTTTGGTTTTGCTTGACTGATTCTTGCTTTGTCTCAATTGCATCATTAGTTTCAATTTGTTCAGTTCTAATTTTTAAAAATTATTTTCTTCATTAGCTTTTTTTACTTCTTTCTGTATATGTCAATTCGAGTTTTTGAATGTATTGTTTTGGTCTGTGGAATTTTTTTCCATTTCACTAATTTTTTTTAGTGATTATTTTCTTTTTCAATTCACAGATCCTACTTTCTTGCAGTTCTTTGTCTTTTCAATTCACAAATCCTACTTTCTAGTGAATTCTTTATTTTTCCAATTCACAATCTTACTTTCCTGAGATTTTTTATTTTTCCATTCACCAATTTTGTTTCCCTGCACTTCCTGGGAATTTTTAACTTTTCAATTCGTATTTCAGGAAGTTGTTGCTCTCTTGTAAGGCTTTCTTTCCTTTCCCCATTTATCTTCTGAACTCTCTTGTAAGGACTTTTAATGGTCTCTTCTATGAGACATTATGTAAAAGAGGAAGTCTGATGCATTTTGCTGTTTGAGGTCTCTTCAGGTTTGCTGACCTGCTCTTTTCTGCATAGAAGCTGTCGATCTTCTTTTCATCTTTTTATGTCATGTTTTAAAGCCTTTAGGGTATGCTCTCTAGGCAAGGGGTTCCAGCTTTCCTGCAGAGCAAGGGAGAGATGTAAACTCGATTTCCGAGCCTCCAAGGTATGGGGAGTGCTCCGAGTGAGATTTTCCTTCCCCAACAGGAAGTGGATTCAGCACTGGCCGAGCTATCAAACTGCTTAGTAGAGGCTGAGTGGATTATCATTGCCTAGGGCTAGAGACTTAAGTGGTGAAAGTGTCACTGCCCTCAGGCCGGAGCCTCTTTGAGGACTGTAGTATTAGCACTGAGCGCAGACACAGACCGCGCAGAACTCTGCCACAGTGTCTCTGCCCAATGAAATCGCCCTGGAAAGCTCTATGGCCCCAAGCCGGCTCCCCACTGTGCAGATTGGAGGCTAACCCGCTGAATTCCTCCTTGCAGGTGCAGGATCACAACTGCCCCAAGGAAAAGCCCTTACTGCGGGTTGGGCTGCCGCTTGTGCTGAGATCTGTGCCTTCACCCTCAGTTGAGACTTCCTCGGAACCTAATTTCTCTCCCTGTCTGCCGATCTCCCCTGGCCCTGGAACCAACCTTTTATGGCGGACTGCAGATTTTTCTTGGTCGGTGAGTTGTTCTATTTCTTATCTTTACAATTGTGCAGCAAGACTATTTTTGAGGCTCGATATAATATTGATAAAGAGGGTAAGAGAAGAGCTTAGAAAGTCGCGTGTGTCTTCTCCGCCATCTTGGCTCCGCCCCTCCCCTATATCTTCTTCTGAAAGTTAGCACAAGGAACTTATGCCAATAAGTCCAACAAGATAGGAAAACTTCAAATATGTGTTAAAATAAAAAATTGTGTCTTTAATCAGAGGACCAGTCTAACATGAGAAGGCTTATCTTGAGAAAATTGATGATGAATTGGTAAGATGAAGAATTGTTCTTGCTTTCCAGCCACAACTATGTATGACGTCTTCTACTAAAATGTGGACTGGTGAAGAGGAATCCTCACAATGATGAAATTATAGACAATTGAATTATCAAGGAATATAGTAGTATTTTGCACATATCTGATGCACTTTCAATATGTTTCCTCATTTGGACATTACTTCTATCCTTCCATATCATGGCTTTCACTATTATGATTTCATTATCTGTGGGTTGGCATAAAAAATTAAATGTGAGTTATTTTGGAGTTTTACAGAAGCTGCAGACAACATGCTAAAGCCAGCAAGACAACACAGGCAAAATCTAAAAATTAAGAAGTACATAAAAGATATGTATAATATTGTGTGATATTAACATATATTCTTTTCTAATACCCCATAATAATTCAAACTTCTTTTCAGGTGCAAAGGAAGGACCAAAAAATTTTATGCGATATTCTAGATTTCAGGGACTCTGAACCCCTTAATCCCTGTGATGTGGAAGGAATAACTATACTACAAGTTCCATTGTGCCCCTTTTGCAGAAAATGAGCATGACATTCACAAAGATGAAATAATTCAAGACAATTTTTGCATGTGGGATAACTTGGAACCAGACTCAAATATTTTTTTCTCAAAATTCAGGGGCCTTTTTACTATGCAAAATTTTCTGTGGGTTCAGAGAGTGTTGGGAAGTTTTAAAAATAGCCAAAGTTTCATAATAACATTGAAGCAGATACATATCCTGGTGAGGAGAGTTCTGGACATATAGACAGAAAAATTATGTGATTCAGACTCTTCTTAGTTATGTAATCCTACACAAACTACTTAATCTCTCTGTGCCTAAATTTTATCGGATGGAAAGAGAGAATAAAAGAATCAGAGGATCGAACGAGAATTTTGCAAACCTTACCACACTAACCACTAGCTTTTATTATGATTACTGCTATTGTTATTTTCAATTATTGGCTATTATCATAAAGGAAACAGCATTTGATAAAGTAATGCAGTAGACTGAGATGGTGTAAGGATAGTGTGATATTTATGAATCTTTTGGAGGCCTTTAAAAGAAGCTCTTACCACTGTGATCAATGAATTTGTTACTTAAAAAAAGTTATTACTGCATTACAGTATAATTGGTTTCCTTTGTAATCCTATATGTTTTATGGATATATAAACATTCTGAGAAGGAATTAGCCTGACTTCCCCAGGCTGCCAAAGGGATCCAAAACACAAACAAGGTTAAGAAGCCCTTCTCTAGATGATCTGGACAGTTTCCAGAATTAAAAAGGAGCTATTTTGCTATCCTCTATTGGACAAACTGTAGCTCAAGTAGTGTGGTTCATTCCTGGAAGTCACGGGTTAGAAGTCTCATCAATAAGTTGACACATGTCCAAAGAACTGTAAATTGTAACACCTGAAGACACGTTAAAAACAAACAAATAAACCAAAAGAACAACAAAAATCCCTGCGGTTATAAGAAGAAAACTTAGAACAGGTCATGCTCATAGTTTTCTAGGATTTGAAAAGCCAACATACAGAAAAGAAGTTAAATTTGTTTCTACTTGTCCCCTGTGGGCAGTGTTGAAAGGACTGTCTAAAAGCTGCAAAAAGATATAGGTTCAATGTAATAAAAGAAAAATGAGGAACACACACACAATCTAGTTAACAACAGCAACAACAAATTTTTACAACTAATGCTACCTTCACATGGAAAATACGTCATCTTGGGAGGTGGTAAACTCCCTGTGCGGAAGATCTTTCAGCAGAAAATATAGGACCACTTGATGGTTTAATTGCAAAAATGACTTTTTGTTGACTAGCAACCTAGGACCTGTCATGTGGTTCCTCAGAGACTCTATAACTAAATTTGCTTTTGCATTATTGCCTCATTGCCATTTAGATGGTCACAATTAATGGACCTTATTTGTTATGCCTCAGGTTTCTTAAGAGAATGAGGAGCCAGATGTATACAGAAATGTTCTGACCCATGTTAGTGCTGATCCACTGAGCCCAAAAAGGAATGACTGTTGATGTTCCCAGTTGAGGTTTTCTTGGCAAAGATGTTGACCATCAACCATTAGTCCATTTTACAGGTGAGAAAGTAAGACATAAAGGGTTAATTGACTTGCCCAGAATCACACCTTTAGTAAGTGTCTAAAACCAGATCTGACTCCTGAAGAAAAGTTTTCTTCTTTCCAAGCTCAGTGTGATATCCTCTGCACCACCTTGCAGCCCTGAACCAGGCATGTGGGAAAATAAATTAGCGGCACTTGATTAGTTTAAGGCATCCTCAGATGACCACAATGACCAAGTTTCCCAGACATAATTAACAATGTGAACATTTGTGGTTAGTGATCTCCCTTCATTACTAGTGATAGTTGACATTTATATGGCTCTTTAAGGTCTGTGAAATATACATTATCTCATTTGACTTTCTAAACAACTCTCTAAAGCAGGTATTATTGATATGAACCTCTCAGAAAATCACATAACCTCTCTGAGTTTGACTACACTCATAAAAGAAAATAGACAATAAGAGCACTTACCTTACAGGGTTATAGTGAGAATAAGTTGTAAGGCAGCTTGTAAAGTTTTTAATGACCTTAAAATGAAATGTAAATTATATATAAATTAAATTATTTCTATTTTACAAACAGGTAAAAAATGGTTAAGGTCTCCAAGCAATGACAAAGATGAGATTTGTACACAGGGATTTTTCAATATTAAATCCAACTTTCTTGTTTACTATATTGTGTTGGCTAATGTTGACTGTAATATTTCTATGATTCATGACTTGAATGGTGTGGAAATATCCTTCAGGGTCACAAGTCAAAAATACCACCTGTGCCTTATGAGATAATTTTATATGTTTTGTGCTCCTACCCCTCCAAATCATTACTTGAGCATTACTTTAGTGATGAGCCGGAGTAAATGGCTTTCAAAAGACAATACATACTCCGTTCTGCCCATACTTATAGATGTCATTGCTGCTTGGTAGGCTCTATTCTGGGTAGGATCTAATCAGAGTTTCTACTCTACTAGTACCACCTTATACAGACCAGTGACAGTTCAGCATTGGCATCTCATTGGTACAAACTCCAATCAATAGCTCAAAAAGATTCATCCATTCAACAAGTGTTTTACAAATGCTACTTATATAAGGCACTGTGCTCACAGATAAAAATACAGAAAAATACTTCCTGTGTTCAGAGAGACCCCAAGATATCCTCATCTCATTTCTATTTACTCTTCATTAGAAAGGATTCTAGATTAATCATTATTTCCCCTACCAAAATGAGCCAATTTGCAATGTTCTTCAAATTTTCTATTCACTCATTGACTTTAAAGATGTACTAACAGATGGTGCTATATGATCTTAGTGAGACAATGAGGATGGGGAGGAGAAAGACAAAGGAAATAAATTTTCTACAACATTGAGGTATAATCTAAAGCCCAGCTTATTTAACTGGGTCATAAGCCCCTATGGTTCTTATAATTGTATATGTAGCTCACAAAATTATGATTTATTACTGGTAATTGTTTGATTTGCATACCCATTTTATAGACCTATATATTCAAGGTTACATAAAAATTTCCCAAGCAAAAAAGAAGTCACAAATGGAAAAAACCTTAAGAAGGCCCCAATTTAAGGTCTCTGCATAGACCTCTTTCCTTGCTCAGAAAGTGGGGTTTTAAGGTCAAAGTTAAAAATAGCAAACTGGGAGACTTCTTAAGTCACATTTTCTGCAGAACTAATTCTGATTCTGTCAAATTCTCCTGTGTCCATTTTGGGAGATTTAAAATCTTTTTATGAGCTTGAAAATGGTAATCAAGATTAAGGTCCACAATGTTTGAAATGTGGCAATAGAGGGTGAGAGATAATGGTGTCTAATACTTTTTTCAAGATGATTTCATCTGAGTTGTCTCTGGAAAGGAAGGTCATAGAAGGGGTAAGTCAAAAGAATGTCATTCTCTTAGCAAGATCTTTCTTTAGATTTCATTGCTAGAAGGAGGAGGGTGCTGAAAAAGAACAAATCCCAGCACCTGATGTGCATATAATCCTTTTGTTCTGTCATGAGGAGGCTGTGAATTTGATGGACCGTTTGCAAGAGTCATTGAGGCTCTCTCATGATGTCTTTGCAGAGCGGTCCCTGGGGAAGAGCTTTGTGTAATATTTCTAGATTCCCATCTGGCAAAATTGACCACTCTTCTTCCTTCAGGGCAGGTTAGGGTAAAAAACATTGAAGACAAATTCATCAAAACAAATTCAGATTTTTTAAAGAAAAAAGAAATGTTCCATTTCAAACTTCTTTTACACGGTTTTGAAATCCAGTCATTCTCCTGACTTTACTCATTTTTATGCAGGATAGAACAATAGAAAGAACAGGGAGCCTTGGGTGATGTTGATAAAACACATAATCTCTCCTGGGCCTCAGTTTTTACCTCTTCAAAATGAAGGAATTATGCTAGATGATCCTGATCTAAACTCCTATAATTCTATATGCCACCCGTGGCTCATATTTTTCAACATATCTGAAACCATTTATCCCCCTACCTCCTGCCAATCATAATTCCAGTCTATGAAAACATAACTATTCTTCAAAATTCAGTGCAAATGCCCAATTATCCAAGACTACTTCTGTGACTTTTCTTCTTTCTGACCTTCAATAGGTTTCTCTTTCATATAACAAATATGTATATATGATGTATATATTTATATGTATGTATACATATGTATAAATGTATATGTACTACAATATATGTATTGTGTGTGTGTGTGTGTGTGTGTGTGTGTGGTATGTGTATGTATGTTTATATGTGTATATATATCCATTTAAATTTCTGAGGGCAGCTAGGTGGCTCAGGGGATAGGACATGCATCCTGACGTAAGGAAGAGTCATCTTCCTGAGCTCAAATTTGATCTCAGACACTTACTAACTATATGACTCTTGTTAAGTCCCTTAATCCTGTTTGCCTCAGTTATTCATCTGTAAAATGATCTGGGAAAAGAAATGGCAAACTACCAATGTCTTTGCCAAGAAAATTCCAAATGAAGTCACAAAAAGTTGAATCCAGCTGAAATAAGCGAACAATTATCTATCTGTCTGAATCTATCTGAATATTGAAGATGATCTCTACATGTAATTGGAAAAAAATTTTAATGAAAACTTTAAAAAAAAAATACAGTTTACAAACATAACAAAGAGAGTGTGAAACATGGCTGTATGACACAGGAGCCAATCTTCAGCTGAGAGAATGAACTAAAACTCCTGAAAGCAACTCAATCAGCTTTCATCTTGATGAAGGTAGACGTTTTAGTCAGCCTGGAGTTAGTAGAAGCATACATGCATGACCATTGCCCTCACAAAATGAAACCCTATCAAAATTATTGCTTGTCCCAAGTAATCCACACACCATTGTACTTTTATGACCTTGGGGAAATTGCCTAATATATTTGATCCTTAATTCCCTCATTTGTATAATGGAGGCAATAAATCCTAGCCTTGCCTACCTCATAAGGTTGTTGTGATGATCAAATGGTATAATGATAGTGAAACTGTACATAAACTCTAAATCACCATACAACTATATTTATGCATGTTGTTGTTATTATTATCAATTCTTCCCCACTGATGCTATATGACTGAGAATATATGGAAGTATGATCTCATTAGAATCACAATTGTAGGTGATCCAAAGGGCAGTGGAGAGTTGTATGTTGTATAAAAATTGGCTGGAATATGTTACAAATGAATATTTATATTACAAAATAGTGTTAATGACATTTACAAGGACATGTTGAATTTTAGAAGTTGGGCAAAGCAGGTAGTGAGGATGGAGGGGAATGAACATGTTTTGGATTAATTATGTATATATAGAACTTTAAAAATTATTAATGCCTTTTATATTACTATAATCTCCCCCACTATTAACTCTAACCCTCTTCTTCCCAGAGAGGCATCCCATAAAAATGGAATTTTATCAATAAAACAGAAGAATAAAAAGAGGAAGAAAAATCAACATAACTAATCTATACATTAAAAAAAAACCCTCAAAGTATATGTAAGATATGTGATATGTGGTATGTAATAAGTCATAGTAAACATACCACTTTTGCAAAAAGATGGGATAATTGTGTTTTCTTATATTTCTTTTTGCCTAGGCATAATTGTACTTTATAATGTCAAAACATTCACTTTTGCTTTTCATTGTTAATCTTTTTGTTTACATTGTTGTAGTTATTAACTATGTTGTTTTCTTGCCTCTGTTTATTTCATGTTGAAAATCATGTCATATATCTTTCTGTACTTCCCTCTATTTATTGTTTAGGTATCCTTTAATTGATGGACATGTACCTTGTTTCCAATTCTTGGCTATCACATAAAAAGTGCTGCTATAAATATATATATATATATATATATTTTTTTTTTCTTATCAATAAACTCCTTGGGGTAAAACTGTCTATGGACAGTTTAGTCACTCTATTTGAATAATTCTAATTTGCTTTCCACAATAGTTGTACTGATTCACAAATCTACCAAAAATGCTCTAGTATACCTATCTTCCTATGCCCCCTTGAACATCAGCTCTTACTATCTTTTGCCATCTTTTCCAATTTTCAGGATGTTGGGGAATGTTTTAAGTTTCATTTATCTTACTAGTGATTTGGAAAATTATTTCTTATACTTTTAAATAATTTGCAATTGAGAACTATTTATGTCCCTTGACCATTTATATCTTGGAAACCAGAAGATTTTAATTGAACTTTGAAAGATCTTTTATGGAAGATTTATAATCACACAGAAGTCTAGATATTTTTCTTTTATGTCATTGGTCCTCTTTGAAAATGAAGGATGAGCAACAAGAGCAACAATAATGGGATAGTAGGACATGGATAAGAATCACAGTGGATGTAAAAGTGTAAAGGATTTTTTGACATGATGAGCTGGTAAGAGTATCTGAATCAAAGTGATCAAAGCACTGGTCTTCCTCAACTATGTTCCCACACTGATGCTTCATCTTGGCATGAAAATGACCAGGGATTCTGAGTTTTCCAAATTTCAGACTAAAGACCTAAGAAGCTAGAAAGGTTTTAAACACAGACCTGGAAGGATCTGTGATCTATGAACCACTTAATTATATGTCAGATACTTGTGACCAAAGATTTGTCCAGTTAGTAATTTTTTTGACTACAATGAAATATGAAGATTATGTGATTATTAATTATGTGATTCTTATCCATCCTATCATCTCATTGTTGTTGTTCTTATTGCTCATCCTTCATTTTCAAAGCAGATCAGTGATATAATAGAGCATTGTCTGCACTTGTGTATGATTACAGATTTTCCATGAAAGGACTTTCTAAAGTTCAATTAAAGTATTCTTGTTCCCAAGAAATAAACTGTCAAGGGATATGAACAAACAATTCTCAAATGACTTTTAGGCTTGGAATTCCATTCACTTTGTTATTATCCCTTTCACATTGTGACATTTCCCATCACATTTTTGATATATCATAGGTTCACTTAAGAAATTAAATAGTAATTGTGGGGAAGAGAAGGTTTGCAGAAGACACAGAGACATGCAAAGACCGGTACATGTCACAGAAAAAGCTTAGAAACTCAGAAATGCAGAAAAAGCTATGTACAATATTATATAATATATATTATATGTAAAGTGTACATATGTAGTATATACATAAATAATATAGTATATGTATAATATTGTATAATATCAATGCAGATTAATATGACAATAATTCAGACTTCTTCTCTGATATAAAGAGGACCAAAAAAACTTATACAGATTTTTCACATCTAGGGGATCCTGTGTCCCTAACCCTCCTTGATGCAGAACTGAAGGGAATGCCCACAAAGATTACAGTCTTTTAAAGTACTGAATAGTGGTGCATTATATCCTCCAGAAAGACATATTTTAGCAGGGTTCAGGTTCTTGAGCAAGAAAGTTCCATTAGAATGTGGCTTGAATTAATTGAATAGATAGTTCTGAAACATTTATTATGTGTAAAGTTTATGGGTTTTTTGGTTGAGATAGATATGAAGAAGAATAAAATATAGTCCTTGTTCTTATGAGGCTTATAGTCTATAGCCAGTGGAATAAAATAAGAATAGAATAGAATATGATATGATAGAATAGAATAGAATATAAACTGTTGGAACCATTGAGAAGTATAAATTTCAAGGCAAACTGAGAAAGGACAACAATCCATTTATTAATAGATCTTGATGCTTTACACTAAAATTCAAACCTGATATGTTATTGTCAAATGAATGTGGGTCTGGAATCTTCATCATTATGCCACAGGTAAGAAATTCTTCAAGAGTATTTTAATTGCCAAATTTGCTAATGCTTTCACTAAATTATTACTATTAATTCATTGTATTTATTTTGTAATATTTTGGGATCTCTCTATATACATTTTGTCTCCCCTGAAAGAATGTAAACTATCTGAAACTGAAAGAATTTCAATTCTGTTTTATATCACCACAGTGACTGGTGTAATATAGGTGCTTAATAAATGATTGTTGACTGAACTTTTTATTGACTGATTCAAAGCATTAAAAGTTTATAACATGATGAGTTCTCACAATAATGGAGGATGCAGGTGTGCACTGTTGTGTTACCATTACTCCTGAGAATAACCAGATGGATGAAACACTTCCTGTTTTTAAGAAACTTTATTTTTGAAAGAAAGAGTATACACCTAGAAAATTATATATATATACAAGTCATATATCAAGTAGACACAAAGTAATTTCTGAAGTGATGGCTCTGTTGGAAGAACTAAAAGATGATTCCAGCTGAAGAAGCTTTGAAAGAAGGTAGGGATGCTAAGAATTGAGGGTGGTGGACATTCCAAATAGAAGAGATAATTTGTGCAAAAAATGATATGAAATAGATTAGCATGTATAAAGAATAGTAAATAGATCTATTTGAGTAAAACAGAGTTCTGAAAAAGAAGAAATGTGCTATAAAACTGGAAGATAGGCTGCAGTAAATTTGTAAAGGGATTTAAAAACCAGCAGAATGTCTATCTTATTCTAGAGGCAGCTGGAGTTGGGAAGACAAGTTCAAATCCATTCTCGGATGTTTAATAGCTATGGATCCTGTGCTAGATATTTCCCTTAAGTTTGCTTCAGTTTCTTGAGCTCTACAATGAAGATAATGACAGCAGCTATTTGACAGTATTGTTGTGAAGATCCAATGAGATAAGATTTGTAAAACACTTAGCATATAGTAGGATTCTTTCCTTAGTCCAGAGGGAATAAGGAGACCTAAGGAGGAGGAGATTTAGCTTTCTTCTGAGGATCTGACTTGTCAGTGTGAGTGAACTTCGGATAAGGACTCCCAGAATCTTTATAGAGTACAGAGGGGGGATGAGGGAGTATGTATGTAGATATACATATAGAGATATAGATTGATATTTAGCTCTTAAGAGATTCTGGAATGAATGATCAGAGAAAGTAATGAGACCCATACTTTAGAAAATTAAATTTGGTAACTCTAGAATAATCAATTGGAGAGGAAAGGAATGTAGGAAAACCTTTTAGCACTCTATAATGGTAATATAGACAAGAGATGGTGGAGAACTTAACTAGGATGAAGATTGTATGAATGGAGAAAAATAAATGGAAGCACAATATAGTATAAAGGAAGCTTGACAACCTCACAAGTGATCAAATATAAGAAATGTAAAGTAGAAGACTCACCATTGATTAAAACTGGAAACTTGGATGACTAGATGGGTAGTGATGGCTTCAATAGTAACAAAGAAAGAGGAAAGATATAAAAATTTATATAGCTCCCAATATGAGTCAGAAGTATAAGATACGTTCAGAGAAGATTAGTACCTCTGGGTGAGGGATACTTTCTATATTTGGTATCCACCTTATCCACCTATCTCTCACCTGTGGCTCCAAGAAGCTATATATCTGGCACTAAACTAATCATTTTTTACAAATATTATCTCATTTGATTCTCATGATAACACTGTGAAGTGTATGCTATGATTATGGCCAATTTACATTGGAAAGGGGAAAGGGAACGAATAAAGGATAATAGTTTAAGTGCTTTATGAATTCATCTGGTCCAAACCTTTCGTTTTACAAATGAGTAACTGAGTCCTATTGTTCAACAAATGGAAGTCTTCATGTGACTACTTTAATATTCTAGGTATACCAGTGCTATATTCAGACTATTTGTTGGCTCTTCTTCATGACCCATTGTCAATCTTATCTAGATTTTTTCTCAATGACTTTTTCTACTCTAATTTTGCTCTTAAATCTTTGTTAGCAAAATATTGCACTCATTTTATATCTACCACTTATCCTTATATGTTGTTTGGGTCACTTCTGATTTTGCTCCTGAGACAATGGCATTTTGTTATTCCCAAGCATATAAAATTATTGGGAGAACATTGGCATTTAAACAGATGGGCTTTGGAGACAACCAGAAGCTTAAGATCAAAGAAGTACTGTGAAATTATTCAAGTGCAATTTATCCTGATCTCCTCCTCCTACTCAACTTGGGCCCCAATTCACTAGCCCAGTACAGTGTTGTATTGCTGGCTTTCAGTGCCTTTCAGAGACATATGTCCTGATAAACTTACCAAGTAGGATGTCTTTTTCTGCTATATATCACAATTTAGGAAATAGGACTTTCAAAAATATATAATATATGTCATTTTATTCTTATAACAACTCTAGGAGGTAGGTACTATTATTATCCCCATTTTACTAATCAGAAAATTGAGTTAAACAGAGATAGATAATGTAATATACCCAAAGTTACACACCTAATAAGTGACTGAATCTGGATTTGAACTTGCGTCTTCCTAACGACAGATGTAGCACTCTATAAACTTCCACATAGTTGTGTCTATAAACAGATATGGAAACCAAGTAATATATTGTTTAAATAAAATATTTTCAATAGAAAGAATATAATTAAATTAAGTGTTTTATAATTATCTTAACCAATCTTGCCTCCAGTAAAGAAATGACAAAATGTTCTTCCATTATTTCATTAGAAAGGTAGGATAGTATAGATAAGAAATGATATGTATGCTATGAGATTACCTTGCTGAATTGGATTTGGCTACATGTTTTTTGGATTGGCTCATTGATTGGATGTGATTGGGGTACGCAAGGAATATATCTAGAAAATAAGGAAAAGTCATCAATAAAACATTATAACAACTTTAATTAATTAACAAAATAAATTCTGGCAATAGCAAGAATCTTTGGAATATCAGCTTGCTTCTGCTGTCTCCCACTGCCATCACTGAAGGCAGTGGTCACCTTAGTGAGAAGACCTTTTTTCTCATTATTTTCAACATTAATCACTGTAACTGCCACCTATAGGAATGTAAGCTCAGCATTCCCAGAAATATCTTTCTCCATTGTCCCACTAGATCATTTGTCCTTCTTCCATTCCAGCCCCCCACAGCCTATTATCCAGGGAAGCAATCTCTGTGGAAATGCAACCTGTCAACTGCTTTAGCTGTTGCCTCCTTAGCAACCACACCTGCTGAAGACACAGGAAAGAAAGTTCTACATCCCAGCTTGACATTGTTACATAGCTCGATATCAGAAAGGAATATGAGATGATCGGTGGAAGCAACATTAAAGAACATACCTTATCATCTGCTTTGCAGCTGTACCTAAAGATCCATGGGACTTTCCCATCTGCTTTGCAGCTAAATCCTTATATTTGTTTTCTCCCCAACTTGATTATGAGTTCCTAGAGGTCAGAAATTATCTTTATTTTTCTATATGTGTTTCCAGTGCTTTGCACAAAGTAAGGATTTATAAATGCATTTTTCATGGGCTAATTCTAGCCCTCATTACTTTTAGCCTAGATTATTTCCTACTTTAGTCTCCTTGCCTCAAGCTTTTTACAACTCCTGTCCATCCTGCTGGCTGTTGTCAAAGTAATTTTAGTTAAATGTAATTCTGTTTGTGTGACTCCATGTTCATTCAACTCTAATGGCTTCCTAGGTGTTGTCCCTATGACAAAATATACACTACTCTTAATGACCTATGGAATTTCACACCAACTTATCTTTTCAGCCTCAGTGGATATTAATCTCCCTCTTACTGTTTGTAGTTAAGCTAATTTTTTTCTGTTCTTCACATATGAATATCCATCCCCTGTCTCCATATTTCTTCATTGCCTATTCCACATGCACAGAATCCACTCCCTATATCTTTCAGAGTGTCCATTTCTTCTTTTACAACTTTACTTAAATATCATCTCCATGAACCTAATGCTGTCCCTCCAAAAATACCTTATATTTAACTACTTTGTGAGTATATGTAATTTATTGTTCACTTTATATTTATGCTATTGATTTATACATACTTGTTTACTCCCCCAGTAAAATGTAAACTCATTGTGAGTAGTTCTTTGTGCCTGCATCCCCAGTTTATAGCACAGTTCTTGGCACATAATTTTTTGAACTGGGAAGGATTTATAGAACATTTATTCCAACCACATAATTTTACAGATATAGGAATGAGAGTGCAGGAAAAGTGATTTATCCAGAATCACACACATATTAAGAGGGAAAGAAACAGGATTTGAATCCTGGATCTCTGACTCCAAAGCCCTTATTTTTTCCATATTCTCTTGATAGTGCTTTTGTTGTGCTATAGTTCCCTTTTAATGTCCTGATCCAGTTTCCCTAATTGTCCTATTCAGTTACTCTGCCTCAGGTTATAATCATTCCCTCTTAATGTTTGATGGGATAAAGGTCTTTATCCATTTTAGACATCATTAGAGTATCAGGAGCCTCTCCAGGACTTCTGATTATGTCATCCTAGGTGCCTCCCCCCATTAGGTTATCCCCATCCAGTTACCTCCCCCATTATGTCATTGTTCTTGTTACCCTCTAAAAGATTCTTGTATCTGACATTCACTGCTGATTTCTTTGAGATGATAGTCTCATTCAGCCCTGGGACCAAAATGGATCCATTGGACCCAGTAAATCTCTCCCATTTAATAAATTATTAAATACTCTCTAATCTCTATCTTGCTCAGTTTCTATGGCATTACATTTTGTGTGTAACAAAGAATTCTGCTTACAAAAATCTTGAAATATTTTTGTGAATAAGGTCAATGAAAAGCAAAAAAATCACACTAAATTCAAGATGAGTGCTTCCATAAAGATATCATCTTGGACAGTGATTTCATCATGAAATATAGCATTGTAAAAGTAGCAAGAAATACAGATTGAGAAGGGATCATGTGGCTAAAAAGGAATAGATATGTCATAATATTGCCAGATATAAGTGAATCTTAAAAATTTAGAATTGGAAGGAAGGAAGCATCTATTAAATGCTGGGCACTCAGATAAGAAATTTACAAATTTTGCCTTATTTAATCCTCACAATAACCCTGGGAGGTAGATGCTCTAATTATTCCCATTTTATTGGTGAGGATTCTGATAGTATAGGAGAATGAGAAAAAGAACACTTTCTCTTGTTATGTCTTGAAGCAAAGACTGGATGACTATTTTATTAGATAACCATGTGTATTAGATTTTTGTTCAAGTTTGAATTGGACTAGATGATGGTCAGTAAAGTCCCTTCAGAGGTAAATGGTGGCTCGGTGAATAGAATGCTGGGTCTAGAATAAGGAAAACTTTACTTCAAATTCACCCTTAGACACTCACAAGATATATGACCTCTCATTCTCTTACCACAAATCTTTGTTATCACCTCAATCATCCAGACTACAAAGACTAACTCTCTACATTTTATATTCCGTACACATCATACTTTATGCTCAGGAACCAGTTTTCTAGCCATGCTATTTCCAGTTTCATGAACAAGTAAAGCCTACTTGTTTATAATGCTGGGAGTAATCAGAAAACAAGTACAGATAAAGACTTTCATTCCAGCATATAATCATTCTTTTTTTCAATAGTGATGGAGATAGTATATAGCACTAAAAGGTACAAGGAAAGAGAACAAAGAAAATCAGCAAGTCAGTGGCAAATTTCGACAAATTCATCATTTTGATCAGGTCTATCCTTTATAGTAGCTACTCAACTTCTAGGTAAAACCTGAAATTATTCATAGACTTTGGCTCAGAATTCTTCTAGCAATCAGAATTTCATCTAAAATATAATCCAATTTTCCAAATGTCCATTTCTTTTTTCTTTTAGCTCTCACCAGTATCCAACATTATTCTATCAAAATTATTAGTAATTTTTAGAAATGTTAGCTTGACCACAACATACAGTATAGGCTCCAAAATAGACATCTTGATTCATAATTCTTGATTCTTGATTTTTTAAAATATGTTCTCACCCAAACCCTTTTTAAAATTGTAATCATTTGAAATAGTGAGGGCAGTCAGGATACTTTCAATGTCTTTTCATTAAGGTGGCTGTTGTTGCTCAAATGATGGCACAAAAATTCAAAATTATGTCATATGAATGTATACATAAACCAAAGCATATATTCTTCATCTCCATCACTATAGTGGAGGGTTATTTGTTTCTTCAAAACCTTTCTTTCTGTCTTTTGATTCCCAAACCTGAGTGGCTTTTGATAATTAAAGTGACAATTACTCTTTCTTAAAAAAATTTATCTTTATTATTTTATTTTCCCCGATTATATGTAAAAACAATTTTCACCTTTTTGTTTTGAAAATTTTGAATTCCAAGTTATGTCCTGATCTCCTATTGAGAAGGTAAGCAATTTGACATAGGTTATACATGTATAGTCATGCAAAACACATTTCCATATAAATCATTCTGTTAGAGAAAATATAGACAAAAAAAAAAATAGCTAAGAAAAATAAAACAAAAAAATCTTGGTTCTGCATACAGGTTCTACCAGTTCTTTCTCTGAAAATAATACTTGTATGAGTCCTGCAGAATTGTCCTGGATTATTGTATTGCTGAGAATAGAATAATATATCATCATACAATACTATTATTGCTATATAGACTGTTATCTTAGTTCTGCTTGTTTCACTTTGCATCAGTTCATGTAAGTTTTTTCTAAGAGTATCCTGATATTAAATAAAAAAATAAAATAAATAAAAAAAAGAAAAAGAAAAAAAATAAGAGTATCCTGCTTATCATTTCTTAATGCACAATAGTATTTTAAAACAATTATATACAATCCTATTGAATCCTTTCTGGTTTTTCTTTTCCATTTAGCTTTTTGTCCTTCTTTTGCATCTTGTATTTGAAAATCAAATTTTCTATCCAGTTCTTGTATTTTCATCTGCAGTGCTTGACAATCCTCTATTTCAATGAATGTTCATTTTCCTCCTGAAGCATTATATTCAGTTTTTCTGGTTAAATGACTCGGTTGTAATACTATATCTTTTGCCTTCCAGAATAGCATAGTCCAACTTCTCTGACACAAAGTAGAAGCTTTTAAATCTTGTGTTATCCTAATTGTTGTTCCTTGACATTTGAATTTTTTGGCTGTTTGTGGTATATTCTCCCAGCTCTAGAAGGTCTGAAAGTTAATTATAATATTTTTAGGTGATTTTCCTTTTGGGAAGATGATCAGTGTATTCTTTTTATTTATATTTGGCCATTTAGTTCTAGAATATCAGAACAGTTTTCCTTGACAATTTCTTGAAAGATAATTTGTGAGCTTTTGTTTTTTAATCATGAGTTTCAGGAAGTCCAATAATTCTTAAATTTGTCTCCTGGATCTATTTTTCAGGTTAGTTGTATTTTCTAATGAGACAATTCACATTTTCTTCATTTTTTTCCATTCTTTTCGTTTTTGTTTGCTTGCATCTTTATGTATCATCAAGTCATTAGCTTCCATTTACTCAATTATAACTTTTAAGGAATTCTTTTGTTCAGTGAGCTTTTCTATTTGGCCAGTTTTAGTTTTTTCAGGAGTTCAATTCAGTAAATTTTTGCATAGCTTTTTTTTTTTTTAATTTTCCTTTAGATAACTAATTTTCAAGACATTCTTTGCTGCACTGGATTTTTGTGCCTTTTTTTATTTTTATTTTTTGCTCTTGGGACAATTTTATTTTTTTAGGTTTTATTTTTCCAGTATTTTTGGTGCCTTTTTCACCAAGCTGTTGACTCTTTTTTCATGCTTTTCTTGCATCACTCTCATTTCCCTTCCCATTTTTCCCTTTATCTCTCTTACTTAATTTTAAAACCTTTTTTTGAGTTCTTCCATGGCCTAAAATTAATTCACATTATTCCTTTGAGGATAAAAAAACTTTGATTTTATTGTCTTCTTCTGAGAATATTTTGATCTTTCTTGTCACCATAGTAGCTTTCTATAGTCAGATTTTTTTTTTCTGTTGTTTGACCATTTTCCAGCCTATTTTCTGGACTTTCCAGACCTCCCAGATTAGAGAAAAAAATGGAACTCTGGTTTTCATCTACAGGACACTGCCCATGTGTCACTGTTCCAAATTTTCTATGCAGCTACTGTCAGAGGTAATTTTGGAAACCTGTAAGTTTTTGGCTTTTACAAGATAGTATGGGGAAGGAAGGAGCCAAGATGGTGGAGAGGACAAAGAGTTCTTTTTTATCTTCTCCCTCATCCCTCAACTAATTAGAAAATCCAGCCCCTGAATTAGTTCTGGACTGGCAGAACCCACAAATATTGGGGGTGCAACAAATCACAAGCAGAAGATAATTTCAAAGATTGCCAGAAAAGGTTGGATTTCGTTGGGCACGGAGGGAGGTGGTCAGGAGCAGGCAGGGAGGCAGAGCAGGGAGGCCAGCACATGATTAACAGACCTAGGGTGGACTGTAGTCTCTGTGAGGCAGAGAATCTAAGGGGAGGAAAAAAATTTTTTTTAAAATGTCTTTAAAAATGTTTAAAAAGGCAAAGAGAACTCTGACCATAGATAATTTTTTTATGGTGGAACAGAAAAACAGATTTCAAACTCCAAGGAGACTAAAAGCAGATTGTCTCCAGATGAAACCCCAAAAGGTGATATAACTTGGTCCCTAGCACACAAGTCTCTCCTAGAAGAAATTAAAAAGGATCTTAAAAAGAGCTAGAAGGAAAATAGGGAAAGGAAAGGAAAATTCTGCAAGAGGATTTGAAAAAGGGATATAACTCATTAAAAGATAGATTTGACAAAAATGGGAAAAGAAAACAACTCCCTGAAAAACAGAATTTGTGAAATGGAAAAAGAAAATATCTCCTTAAAAAACAGAATTTGGGAAATGGAAAAAAAATCCATAGAACAGAACAACTCATTTAGAAACTCAATTGGACAAATGCAAAAGGAAGTTAAAAAAAAGTAAATGGAGAAAATAATTAATTACAAATCATAACCAAACAAACGGAAATGAATGACTCAATGAGACATCAAGAATCAATCAACCAAAACTAAAAAAATGAAAAAATGAAAAAAATATGAAATATTTACTCAGGAAGACAACTGACCTGGAAAATAGATCTAGGAGAGACAATGTAAAGATTATTGTACTCCCTGAAAACCATGATTTAAAAAAAGAGCCTAGACACTATTTTTCAGGAAGTCATCAAAGAGAACTGCCCTGATGTCATAGAATCAGAAGGTAAAATAGCCATTGAAAGAATTCACCAAGCATCTTCTAAAAGAGACCCCAAAATTAAAACTCCAAGGAATATTGTGGCTAAATTTCAGAACTATTGGACCAAGGAAATAAACATTACAAGCAGCCAGGAAAAAAAAAATTCGAATACCAAGGAGCCACAATAAGGATTACCCAGGACCTAGCAGCTTCCACCTTTAAGGATCAAAGGGCCTAGAATCTGATATTTGGAAAGGCAAAGGAACTTGGAATGCAGGCAAGAATAAACTACCCCATTAAACTGAGCATTTTCTTTCAGAGAAGAAGATGGGGATTCAATGAAACAGATGAATTCCATTTATGTCTGATGAAAAGACCAGAGCTAAACAAAAAATTTGACCTCCAAATATAGGACTCAAGAAAATCAGAGAAAGGTAAAAAGAACTCTTGAGAACTGTATTTCTGATGTGGCTATACATAGAGAGTTCATGTTTAATTTGATTTTACTGTTATAATATAAAATAAATAAATAAAACTAGAGGTAGAAAGAGGATTGTACCAGAAAAAGGGGAAAATGCAGGTAAAATGAGGGAAATTACATCTCAAGAAGAGGCAAAGGAAACCTATTATATTCAAGGGAAAGAAGGGAGGGTGATTAACATTGTGGGAATCTTACTCTCATCAGATTTGACTTAAAGAGAAAATATTAGACATATTTGGTTTACAGAGAAACTTCTTTCACCTTATTGAAAATGGGAGGGGAAAGGTGAAAAAGGAAGAGGTAGGCTAAATAGAAGGGAAAACAAAAATAGTAGAGGCAAGGTATAAGAAAGGAGGAGGGATTCTAAAGTGGGAGGGATTCTAAAGGGGGAGGGCTGCTTGAAAGAAGTGGTGCTCATAATTAAAATACTGGGGAGGAGGGAAAGGGAAAAAGGAAAGAGAAAAGTATAATCTGGTAATAATAAGATGGCAAGAAATACAGAATTAGTCGTTTCACCATAAATATGAATGGGGTGCACTCTCCTATAAAGCAGAAGTGGATAGCAGACTGGATTAAAGCCAGAATCCTACAATATGTTGTTTACAGGAAACACATTTAAAGCAGAGAGATACATACAGAGTTAAGGAAAAAGGCTGGAACACAATCTATTATGCTTCAGGTGAAGTAAAAATAGCAGGAGTAGCCATCCTGATCTCATATTAAGCAAAAGCAAAAATTTATCTAATTAAAAGAGATAAAGAAGGAAACTATATCTTGCTAAAGGGTACTATAGATAATGAAGCAATGTCAATACTAAATATATATGCACTAAGTGGTATAGCATCTAACTTCCTAAAGGAGAAGCTTTATGTGTTCTGCCACTGTAGAATTTATTCAGTCGTTATTTAAAGGTATTTGAATGGGTTTGGGGAAAAACTCAGGTGAGTCTCTGCCTTTACTCAGACAACTTGGCTCCTCTCCTCAATGATTCTTGCTTTAATGTTATAATAGGAACTGTTAAAATACTTTAGTTGAATTTTCATTGATTTGCAGAATATAGTCACATCATGTCGATGTTGCAAGGGTTCCTCTAAGTCTAGTCTTTTAATTTCCTATCCAAAATAGGAATTCCCATTTAATTAGTATCCTAAGTGGGTCACAGGTAGGATCACAGAACTAGACAGGGAAAAAAACTCAGCAGCTTATCTACTATAACCCCCTCATCTGACCCATGAATAAATGAAGAACCAAGTGAAATTAAGGAATGTGTTTACGTGACAAAAGTAGTAGACAATTAAAGTCAGTGTTGATTCCAGTGACTGTACTCTCTGCATTGAACCATATTCATTAAATCTCAGCTTAACCATTTTTCATGGCACGAACCTCATTACCAGTCAAGAACCACAATCCCTTGTTGGATAGCTATAAATATTAAACATTTCCTCCTTGTATTGAGTAATAACTAACCTCCCTGTAACCTTTATAACCTTGGTCCTAATTCTTCCTTTGTAGTAAAATTTAAAACATTGAATTGCCCTAGTGGAGATAGTCCATTCAAACATCTTAATATGGCAATTGTGCCCTAATTGCTCATATCCCACCCCAAGTTGTCTATTCTCCAGACTAGTCTATCTTCCTCCTACAAAATCTTTAATAAGCTGGTATCATAGTGGTAGGACTTGGAGGTAAGACCTAAGTCTATATCTTGGCTATATTCTTTACTCATTTGTGGTGATTTTTGGAGTGTCTTGTTTACTAAACTTGGACTAGGTTCCTTCCAGGTCCAAATTCTATGATTTTAAGATTCCTACATCTCCACTTCTCAGATTGCCTATCACTCTCTATATAATATATATATGTATGTATGTATGTATTACAGCTACTGCATCCTGTAGTAGAGCATAACCTCCTTGAGGGCAGAGAATTGTTTTGTTTTTAACTTTCCCTTTTACTGGGAGTTTAGCACAACATATAGAACATAGCAAGTTCTTAACTAATGTCTGATTGACTTTGACTCTTATTGTTGCCACATGCATGTACGTGTATATTTGTGTGTATATATGTATGTATGACCTTTTAGTAAATCTCTATAGTCTGTACATTGACTTATATATTCAAGATATTATATATATATATATTGAATATTATGTATTCAAGATATATTTGTGAATTACCATAAAATTAATAATGGCCTAACAATTTTTGTCATTAAAATATGCATTAATTTTTTAAACAAGTGTTTGAAAATGATATTAAACTCTAGGCAGGTTCCTATCTTGCATATCCCTAGTATGGGAAAAGTATTAGACAAGGTCTTTATCCATGAGTAGTTTTCAATCTAGATAGGTTACACAACTTAAAACAATAATTAGGGAACACCATAAGATTACATGCATAATTAAGAGTAATGTGTTGTGGTGGGAATTCTGCTGGGCTAGTGGTCAGCAGACCAGACTTCTATTTCTAACACATATATTTACTATCTTTGACCCAGAACAAATTATTGAACCTCAATATCCTCAACTATAAAACAGGGATGAGTCACACCTGTATGACTTACCTTACAGTCTTGTTTTAAGGAATATATTTTTTAGGTTTTAAAACATCATGCAAATATGAGCTAAGTAAGAATTTTACTTTGTATTATTCAGAGAATAAAGGTTATAGAAGTTCAGAGTTGAGAAATATTAGTGCAATTCAGATGGAATAGAGAAGAAAGACCTACTTCAGAGGAGGTAGTGAAATGGGAAGCCTGAAGAAACTTTCTCTCTCAAGGAGAAAGCTACCTTGAAATTTACCTCTGTACCCCACCCGAGGCAAACAGGATAACCAACCTCATTCTGTTATACAAAAGACCACCTCCATTGATAACACTCACTACTGATTAAGTTTTCTATAGGGATAAACAGATATCTATTCAATTCCAAAATTTCCCATTGTTACAATAGTCCTAAGCTCCAGGATCTGCCCATAAAACTAAGTACCTTCAACAAATCTCTTTACAAAATCTCTTGATTGTGTTTGGGGCTTTTGTCCCAGCCAGTCTCTTTCTTAGTGATATTCAGAAATAAACTTTCTTATTCTTTGCCATGGATAACTCGGTTTAGTGAATTCTTGTCACAGGAACTCACCTTGTTCTGCCTTTCTTGTTTCCAAGCCAAAACTCGAATCGCATCAGTTGGATTTCCTCTGAAACTTGAAAGATCAGTAGAGTTTAAAGGAGCTGGGGTGGATGAGAATGGGGGAAAGAACAATTCAATCACAGGAAACAACACAAAAGAAAATTTTAGCTTTATCTACTTTTGCATAAAGTGTTGTGCCACAGTTCCCTTTTAATGTCCTGACCCAGTTTCCCTAATTGCCCGATTCAGTTACTCTGCCTCAGGTTATAACCTTTCCCTCTTGATGTTGATGAGATAAAGGTTTTAAATCTTTAGGCTATAATCGTTCCTTCTTAATGTTTGACAAGATAAAGGTCTAGCCATTTTAGAAATCATTAGAATATCAGTAACCTCTCCAGGACCTCCCCCATTAAGTCATTGTTCTTTTTATCCTATAAAAAGAGTCTTGCTGTCTGATATTCAGCCCTGGGACCAAACATGGATCATTTGGTCCCAGTAAATCTCTCCATTTAATAAAACTATTAAATTGTTCTCTAAGCTCTGTGTTGCTCAGTTTTTCCAGCATTACACAAGCAGAAATTTTTAATGACTTTTGTGGCAGATCCTTTTGACAGTCTGGAGAAGACTATGCAGATTTCTTTTTAGTTTTTTTTTTAAATTTATTTCTTTTCTTTCTCCTTCCTTTCTTCCTTCCTTCATTCTCTCTGTTTTTCTTTTGGTCTTCCTTTCTTCCTTCCCTCCCTCCTTACCTCTTCTTTGTTTCCTTACTTTCTTTTTTCTTTTTTTTTCTTTCCTTCCCTTCCTTTCTTGTCTCTCTTTATTTTCTCTTTCTCTTTTTTCTTCCTTTTCTCCTCCCCTTTCCCTTCCTGTCTCCCTTCCTTTCTTCCTTCCTCCTTCATTCCTTTTTTTCCTTCCTTTTATCTTGCATAAATCCTTTCTAAGGATATATGTCATTTAAGGAAGCTTCAAGAAGCATGAAGCAATTTAGAATTTATTTTTCTAGCTTCAGCCCTAACCCTTCTACCTCTGCAGGAAACCCATTTAAACCATACTTGGTAAGAAATCCCACCACCTGTAACTTTGAAACAGTACTGAGGAAACAATAAATATTAGTAGCTTGCTGGACCTACAACAAGTATTTTTAACTTGAGCTAGAGTCAAGGACCTGGATTCATACTTGATCTGCAATACTTACTAACAAGAATAATGCATAAAAATCACTTGTTATTTCTATACCTCAGTCTTTATAAAATGGTATTTGTAATAGTATCTCCCAATGTTTTCATGATCATCAATTGCAATTATATATGTAAAGGAGTGGCACTGATGAACTAAAGGTTATACACAGTTTTATAAATCTTTGGGAATAAATCCAGATTAGTTGGATCACTTCAAAATTTCAACAAGAATGATTTAGTGACTCAAATTTCCAATCCAATATATATTGCTTTCTTTTCAATTATTTTAGCCACTCTGATAGTCATTATATAATATTTCAAGGTCATTTTAATTTGCATTTTTCTAATCAATAATGATTTAGAGCATTTTTATAGGATTTCATCTGATTTTTTTTCATATGAAAACTAAACTGTTTTTATCCTTTGGCTATTTATCAATTTAGAAATGCCTCATTTTCTTAAAGATTTTATGAAGCTCTTTATATGTTTGAAATGTGAGACCTTTTTCTGAGAAAATGTCTATAATTTTTCCCAAAATGTTCTGTTTTACTTCTGATCTTTGATGTGGGTATAATCTAGTGGCTAGGATTTATGCTTTCATCGCTGTGGCCTGAGTTCGATTTCTGGTCAAGGAACCAAATGATGAGGTCTAGATATGGGGTACCTAAATGAAATTAGGGTTTGATTGAAGTCTAGTAACAGGTTCGGGGTACAGGGAGTCAAATAGAGCTCCCCTGCAACTCCATTGGATTCAGCACAAGAATACGGAGTTAAATAAGGTCTATTGGCAGTGTGAGAGTTCCCAATAAAGGAATTTATTTCTCCAAAAAGTTAGATTGATAAAAGAGGTTTATTATGGGGTTTGGAAGTAAAGTTAAAGTATAGTTAAAGAAACGGGTGAAGGTAGAGAAAAAGGGACACCGGACACAAGGTTCCAGTCAGTGGACAGAGGGTCCGGACACGGCTAGCATGTTTGGGACCTCTGCAAATAGAGGTCCCAGTTTTGCCCTTCTATAATGGGAGATTTAGCTATAGGGGCCTGTGGGTATAGCCCCAAGTTGGCTCAGATCCAGATGGGGCTGGGACAGGCCTGGATCTTCTATTGGAATTCAAAGGGACCAGGATTTGAGAATAAAAAGGTCTTAGATTGATAATTACATTAACTAGGAGGGATTGGGAATCAGAAAGAAAGGAATAAGTCAATTCTTAAAGGTACCACACCCGCATCAATCTTGATTAACATTTGTTTTATTTGAACAAACTATGGTATATGATTGTGATTGAATACTATTGTGAGATAAATGATGAGCTTGATGATCTTAGAAAAAACATGGATAGATTGGCATGAAATAATGAAGAGCAAATTGAGCAGAACCAAGAGAACACTGCATACAGTTAGCAGCAATATTGTTTTAAGAACAATTTTGAAGAAATAAGCAATTTTGATTATTATAAAAACTCAAATTAATTACAAAGAACCTATGAAAGAAGATGCTATCTGAATCCAGAGAAAGAACTGATAAATAAAAGTATATATAGAATGATTTTACATATGCATATTTTTATCCATTTGCAGCCATCTCTAGGGTGTGGAGGGGGGAATATAGGGGAAAATAAATTTACATGATAAATTTATTAGATATTTAAAAGGAATAAAAATTTGTACATTGTAGTTTCCTATGCAATCATATTTTATTATACTATATTATGACAATGTGTTATTATATAAATTAAAAATGAAATAAACACAAAAAATATATAAGAAACACAGTATAAATATAAGCTCTATGATTAGCCCAATTCTTTTCTGAACAGGAACTCTCTTTATAACATGTCAAAAACATGAATATTCAGTCTTTGTTTAAAAAATTTCCTGCATTTGGGAATTCACTATTCCCAGAGGTAAACCATCTCATCTCTGACAGCCTCCTTTAGGATATTCACTTTGGAATTGCCAGATGGGCCCAGATGGACTTTCCTGGAAACAAAAAAGGGAAAGTATGACCAAATATCAAATTCATTCAAAAAACACACTAATTCATATTGCCATCTTTTCATTGGAAAGTAGTTTTATATACCTTTCTCACCTGATCAAGAACTGAAAGAATGTTTTTTTTCTTTAAGCATATATCTCTAAATCAGCCTATATAGACTACAATGCTTTATTTTTTGACAGGGAAAAGTAGGAACAGAGAAAGAACTTTGTCTTTGAATTGAATTGAATCACATTTGAAATGATAGTCTCTGGTAAGTAACCATGGCTTTTACACTGAGGCTGGAATTCAGCCTTGGCTGCTAATGTTGAAAAGCTCTTACCATTAGATGAATGTTTGGCTGCTACTGAGGCATAAATTGATGGCATCAGAAGCATTGGTAGTGGACAATGATAAATCACAGCAGACCATGTCTTCTAGTTGCATTAGCTGTCCATTCTTCCATTTGTCAGAGAAAATCACTCTGATGAGTTGGGGCCAGGGAATGCATCCCTCCCTTTTTTGAACTCTGAGATCATTTATTCTCTGCATTGCAAATTTTGTTCTTTTATTGGTTCATTCATTCAGCAAATATTTTGCTGTGTGTAATAGGCACCTGATATTTGATATGCATTGTTCTCTAATAGTTTCCTTTACCTGAGTCTTGTTTTTATAATGAAGATATAAGCTCTTTAAAGATTAGAATAATCTTATAATTCTTGATAGAACATTACACATATCCTAAAATATCATAAAAGAAAGAATAGAAATTTGGAAAGTACTTTAGAAAGAATGTCACAAAATAGAATGCTAGAATTAAAGAAACCATGAGACAAAGAGTTGTAGAAGTGGGAATTACCTTAGATCAATGGTATAAAACTCAAATAGAATATAAGGATCCCTGTGGGTCATTTATTGCCAGTTTTAAAATGTCATGTTATCTATTTTAATTGTATTTTACATTAAATTTTATATAAATTTTATAACATTTCTATATAACATATATATGTAAATATATATATTTACACACAGACACATATACACATGTATTTGGTTCTGGCCTTATTCAGGAGGGATCTAGTAGCTATATGTTTTATACCTCAGAAATGGAAAGAGCCTTAGACTGTATACTATTAGAACTAGAAGGGGCCTTAGAACATATAATACTATATGATAATATTTAAAATACATAATAATACTCACTATAAAATACTTAGAACAATAATACTATAGGGGATAATAAAGATAATTTAATTGTAGAAAGTTTCTGTATATTTATGGAATTAAATTCAATCGAAACTAGGAAGACATCTATTGAAATACATAGGGAAATATCAAAGGAATTGTTATAAAGGTAGCAGATGAGTAATACATGAAAAGGGAAAAAAAATGTCCATATTTGTATAAGTCTTTAGTGTTCTCAAAATACTTTGTTCATGCTAATTCTTTCCAGAGAGAGGGATTATAAGTAATTCATCATGGGTTCATATCAATCTACTTTCCTTTTTCAACAGGATTTCTAAACTAGTGGCTAAAGGAAATATTGTCACTGTAATTTAAGCAGATTTTAGAAAGCATTAAATAAAATACCTTGCAGTACTTTTATGGAAAAGATGGATAAATGAGACAACATACTAAATAGGCTCATCACTAGGTGGATAGTCAGAATCAACAATTCAATGTTAACATGGTACTGAGAAGAGCTTGACAAAATTGAACATTAGGTTGAATCTAGATGAAATTAATTAATGATAAATTTACAGTTTTATACCTAAGTACCAAAAAAAAGTCCTCTTCACTAGTACAAGATTGGAGAGGCAGAACCTTAATTAGATAGTCATTATACTAAAAAAATGAATGAGGCAGCAAAATTCTGGGAAGATGGCAGACATCAGAAAATTTAAAGCTCTCCAGATTTCATCCACAAACAAGACAAAATAGCACCTCCAGGTGAAAACAGAGTAGCAAAAATAAACAAGATTGAGGCAGAACTTTTCCTTTTGAGCAGCCAGGGTAGTTCCCAGGAAGGTGGCTTGGCTCTTGAGTGAAGAATAAATACCTCCAGGCTAGAGCCCTGACACAGCATGTTGAAAGTCCTGAAGGCAGGAGGGTTGGAAGGTACTTTTAGCGACAGTCACAGAATTTTTTATTTCTGTGACAGTGTGGAGAATTGGGCATCTGAGTAGGGAAAAAACTGAAGGAAGCTTTGCTGATATAAGACAGAGAGAGCCTGGGATAGAAAGAACACACACAGACCTGGGGAGTGCAGCAGTGGAGCAGGGATGTTGCTGGCTGAGGGCACTTATAGGACTGCCGAGTTCTTGTTTTCAGTGTCAGTCTAGAAAGGAAAACTAAAGGTTTTAGCGATTAGAGATTTTTAGTGAGCAAGAGCATTTCCAGTATGAGATGAAGAGTGGGAAATTTATAACTTAATTTATGACTTAAAGAGCGATAAGTAATACTGAAATCGTGCCCAGGACAAATCTCAAAAAATACCAATAAAAAACCTGAGATCAGAGGCACTATCCCCCATGCTAAAGTACTAGAGGTGATTATAATAACAAATTGTTATAAATAAAACAAAACAAAATGAGAAGAGAGAGGAGAAAAGAACCTAACTGTGAATGGTTACTATGGGAAAATGGAAGACCAGAGGTAGTATTCAGAGGACAATACTGAAGCAAAAATGTCTCTCCTGTCCCTAAAAAATAAAGTCAACTAAGCACCTTCCCAAAATGAATTCATAAAAAAACTCAAAAAAGACTTTAAAGATCAAATAAGAGAATGTGAAGAAAATTTTAAAAACAAAACAATAAAGTTAAAAAAAAACAAGATTATGAAAAGAAAGTCAACCAACTTGAAAAGGAAATCCACACTCTTAAGGAACAAAATTTTTCCTTTGAAAATCAGAATTGGGCAAGGAAAAGCCAGCTAAGTTATGGAAAGTTATGAGACCAAGGAATAATAAAACAAAATATAAAGAATGAAAAAATAGAAGAGAATGTAAAATATCTCATAAATAAAATAACTGATCTAGAGAAGAGATCAAGAAAAAAAAAAGCAAGCATAATTGGACTACCTAAAAGCTACAATCAAAAAAAATAATAATAATCTCAATGCAATAATATAAGAAATAACTAAAGAAACGTCCTCTAGTGTTAGAACAAGAGGGGAAAGCAGAAATACATAAAAAGCATTTAATCATAACCTGAAAGAGATCCTAGGAGAAAAACCTACAGGAATATCTGGTCAAATTCAGAAACCCGTAGGTTAAGGAGAACATATTAAAAGCAACAAGGAAAAAAAATTCAAATACAGTAGAGCTACAATTAAAATTACACACGCCCTAGCAGTGGCTATACTTTTAAAAGACTGCAGTATTGGCACATTATATATAGAAAAAAAAAAATCAAAACAAACAAAAAAAAAAAAAAAAAAAAAACTGGGGTTAATCACACTTAGCAAAGGAAAGCATAATCTTGAATGGATAGGGGGAAATTTTTGATGCAAAAAGACCTGAATTTCACATACTAGATATAAGAAAAATATGAGGTAAACATTAAAGACTAATTACAAGAAACTCAATAAGGACAAATTGTTTTACTTTTTATATTTGGAAATGTAAACTGTATGTCTAAGATTTTGATCAGCAATTGGGTAGTTTGAAAGAAAGACTGGGAGAGAACTGAGTATGGTGTGATTCAAAAAAGAAAAATCATATAGGCAAAGTAAAATGAGTAATTAAGCAGATGAAGTGCCAGAGGAAGAACTGACTTGGAGGAATTAGATGGTAGAAGAGGGCTAATAGTTCTGAAGCTCTAATCTCATCAGGGATGGGTTAAAGAGGAAACAATACATATATGCCTAGACAGATAAAAAGTCTTATTAATTCAGAATGAAATAAAAGAGTAAGGGGATAGAGAAGAGGGAGAGAGTAAGGGAGGGATTTTTAGAGAAAATCCTACTCATGTCAGATCTGGGTTAAAGAGAGAACAACATATACCTTTAGAAGGGAACAAAAATCTTCTAAATTTATAAATATATCATAGGGTGAGGGAATAAGATAAAGGGACAGGTATAAAAGGATATATAGATTGATGCCAATGAGATAAAGAAGGAACAACATATATTGGGAAGGGCATAAAAATCTTTCAAATTCAGATAGAAACAAGAGGGCAAAAGTTGGGAAAAAGGATAAAAAAGCTTGCTGGTTAAATAATAGGAGGCCAAGGTAGAGAGGTAGAAGTAATACAGAGGAGTTAGGAGGGAGAGGAAGAAGGTGAAAAGGAATGATGAGAAAAATATGAAGGAGGAAAATAAACAAGTAATTATAGAAAAAATGTGAATTGGATGAATTCACCCATAAAATGGAAACAGATAGTAGATTAAAAATTAGAACTCAACAATATGTTATTTTTAAGGAATGTTATTTTTTTAAAAAGAGAGATAAACACAAATGTAAACTAAAGTTCTGGAGTAGAATTTATTATGTAAAAAAAGCAGAGTGGTAACCACAATCTCAAACAAAGTTAAGCTAGAATGCATTTAATCCGAAGAGAAAATAAAGAAATGATACGATTATGTCAGCCATATTAATCAATGTTGTTTTAGAGTATTTAAAAAACTAGACAGTATAAGGTTGTATTATTGCTGTGGTGTAGTAAATGATGAGCTAGTAGATTTAAAAACATGAAAAGATTTGGATTTATGAAGAAAGATGCTATTCATCTTCAGAGAAACAGAAGAAAAGTGGAAATAAGCATAGTACTATTATATATATATATATATATATATACATATGAATGAATATAAGTATATGTGTGAATGATTATTGAAATCTATGTACAAGTATGGGTACATGTATATATGTATCTATCTATCTCTACTTAAATGTATCCTGGAAGGAGGAATGGGAGATAGGGGGAAAATAAAGTAATGCACAGCAAAGGACAAAAGAAAATCCACAGGAAGCAAAGAAAGATGAACATCTCTGAACACAGTGTGTACTATTACATAAGATTTCTTGAAATGGAAATTAATTGGTTTATATTTTGAATCCTCTCCTATGTTCTGCTGGATTTTTTCCCCTCTTTTCTTATTTTGTTTTTAAGTTCAAAATAAATAGAGAAAGAAAAATAAAAAAGGGAATTTTGAGGATGGCAACCTATTATGAGTCAACAGTGTGATAATGCAATGATTGGATACATTGAAAGACAGTTTCCAAGAAAAGAGCAGATAAGAGTTCCTCTGTATATTTGGTAGTGATAATCAAAGAAAAACAGACAGAAATAAGAGATTTCCTAGAGATTAACAAGAGAGAATTAACAAGGAGTGACTGCCAAAATAATAGAGTTGGCCTTTAAATTAGGAGACATTATTATTTTCTACTTGTATGACCAGGGGGGAAGTCATTTAATTTTTCAGAGACCCAGTCCTCTTTTCTGCAAACTGGAGACAATACTATTTGAACCACTGATTTCACATGATTGTTTAGAATAAAATGTTTTGTAAACACCAAAGAATAATCAAAGAATAGCTATGTATTTAGAGAAAACAAATAAGAAAATATAAGAAATGAGAGAGATGCAGCTGAAGGGAAAGGTCAATGATAATTAACAAATTTTAAGCTGAAGGATTTGAAGGTGACACAATTGACAGTAGCAGGAAAATCAAGATAAGGAACAAGCCTTCTTAAAAGTCAAGGAATTCAAATTAAAATTTGAGATCCAGTTGCTACTGAGGAAAAAAAAAACAACAACAACAAGAATTGTGCCAAAATCTACTGAATAGGAAGTGAGAGGTATCTTGGGCAAGTCAGACTATTCATAAAACTACACACTTTGTGTTTATAGTGAAAGTAATATTCCTTAATTGGAAAACAAGCCAAATAGCAGAAGTACTGGAGAAAAGAAACTTTGTAGAAAATAAGCTGGTATAATTTATAGAGTGCTGGATATAGTGGATTCTAATTTTATCATATGCATCTGATCTTATTATTCCCCCAGCTATCATCTTATATCTCTTCTTCCCATAAGGGCTAAACTCCATGTGAAAAAAAAAGTCATCTATACTTGGAGCATCTATTGCCTTTCCTCTCAGTCAGTGTCTTCTAAACCTTCTACAATCTGTTTCCTGACTTCCTCAGTCAACAAGCTAGCAATAAGCTCTTAACCCCTAAATCTTAAACCAGTAATGATCCTTTTTTTATCAATCTTCATTCGTCGTGGCCTCTATACAATTTTTGACACATAATGGATCATTTGGAAATTTTTTTGGGGCTTTTAATCTTTTCATTCTCCCTAAATTCCCCTGTCTGATACTCCTCAATCCTCCTTTGCTAGATTTTCATTCATGGCACTCCCATTAACTAGAAGTATCACCCAAGAACTTTTCTTGTGCCCTCTTCTCTTTCTATGATCTCATCAGATCCCTTGTGTTCAATTATCATCTTTATGCCTATGATTCCCAAATCTATATATCCAGCATTAAACTATTTCTTGAACTCCATCCCGCATGACAAGCTGTTCTTTAGTTTTTGAAATAGACAATAGATATCCTAAATCCCACTAGCCCAAAACCAAAATAATGGGTTTTTTTTGCTAAACCTTTTCCTCTTCTGAGCATACATAATGTAATTGAGAATCACTATTCTTTCAGTGATCCAGGGTCAAAACTTCACTGTCACCCTAGAATCCTTACCTTTAGTCATCCTACTTTTGTAATCAGTTGTCAAATCTTGCATTTGTACTTTTACAATATTTCTGATATGTGCTTGTCTATCCATCTGTCTAACTGAGCATAGAATCAGGATTTAAGTCCAGGACTTCTGCTTCAATTGCAATGCTTTTTGAATATAGAGCTGAGTATACTGGAAAAGCAAGGGAAGCCAGTCAGAACAAAGCAAGTTTATAATCTAGGAAAACTATACATGTTCCTTTTGAGGCCATTGTCTAGCTACAAGTTTGAATAATCTTTGGTCTAATATCAAAGACCGCACTGTTGCTTGGGGGTCCTACCTAATATGTCAGTTTCAAAAGGCCCCATAGTAGAAGGTCACTTTTCTGGTTCTATTTATTAATTCTAAAGGGCACCAATTTTTTGAGTGGTACAAGCTGGTCTGACACACATCCTCTTCCAGGAACAGATGACCTGAATGGGTCTCTGTCCTTGAGACATAATTGATTCAGAGTCTTGACATAGCCAAGGCCAAACCTATTTAAAAAGTCGTGGAGAGCAAATTCATAACCCCCTCTTGGTTTAAGTTTTGGCAACCCCTTCTTTCATATGGTACAAATAATCATAAAATTAAACAGCTTCCACTTACAATTTTATAGCATTTCCCGCCTAGCCCTTGCCAACTTTTCCATAATAACTTCACATATAATTAGTATGTAATCTTCAGGCATAAATAACACTCTAATTAGTTAGTAATCTGTAATTATAATATACTTACTGACTAGGTATGTATGTGTTTGGATGTTTTGAAATAAAACAGTCTTTTTTTAAAAAAAATACACTAAAGGGGAATTATGAAGGATTTTATTTGTAAACTGTTTTTAAAGCTATCAAGGAACAGGAGAAATTAGTTATAATCCATTCCCTGAAAGTGAGTGTCCTTATCTAAAGCACATGTTTTGTAGTCCTCCCATAAAAGAATGAAAACCTGGACTGGATTAAAGGAGATCACAGATTTCCAAATAATAGAATATATATCTTCACTGCTTCAGTCTCATCCTTCTCATCTACAAAATTAGAATAACAGCAACAATAACATAGCATATTTATAATAACACTTTTATAAAGCACTTTAAGTTCTATAAATTACTTAAATTGAATTTCATTTTATTCTCACAATAATTCCAGAAATTGGGTGCTATTATTTCCCCCATTTCAGAGATGAGGAAACTGAGGCAGACAAAACTTAAATGACTTGTTGAAGTCTAAATAGCTGATAAGTTTGAGGCCAGATTCCTACTCTGTGTTGTCTTCTTCCCTGAGATATCAGGAGGATGAAGGTGATAACAGATGTGAAAATATGTTGTGAATTTAAAATGTTATGTCCAGAAAAAGAAGAAATGGAAAGAAGAGGTAATAGGGCATGAGAAGTTCTGCCTTCTGATTTCTACTTTAGGCTTTCTCAGAAGTTACGGAGTAGGCTACCTTAAAACAAAATTGTTTTTTCTTCAGTAGAATTCTCTAATCAAGGACTGACTATCCAGACAAGAAAGTCACAGAGAAGATCCTTAGTCAAGTAGGAAATGGACCTGTGAACTTTGATGTTCTGTAACTATGTGAACTTAGACAAATTACTGCCATTTCAATTTGCTCATTTATAAAATGAGGCCTAGGGATGGATTACTAAATGTTTAATAGCCTTTCCATCTAATTATTTAATTTTGAATGAAATATGTAGTGAAGTGGTTAATATAGGTTCAGATCCTGCTTCCATGTGTACTAACTATAGGTAAAGTAAGATTTATCTTGATTCCCCAGGGAATTTTATGAATACAAAATAAAGAAAATGACCAATATCCCTTGGCAGAGAGCATTTTCACCCTGGAGTCCAACATACCAATGCAGCCATAACTCCTGGTTACCTAAACTAATAATGTTAAAAACAAATAAATAAATATGTAAACAGATAGAGACAGATATAGTATACATATTTATGTAATATAAATTTGTATGTATATGTGTGTGTGTCTATGGAGACAGAATGTGTTTTCTCTAGTGTGAGGAACTCCTCCTAATATAGAAATAGTCTTTGTTCACCTTCTCTTCTATAACTTTGTCTTAGAAAATTCCTTAGGCATTTAAAGGTTAAATGGTTTAGCACACAATCAAACTGATAAGATTTATATCACAGGTAAAGCAGCCCAGATCTTCTTGCCTCCAGGTTTGGCCCTCTATCGACTACCAAGCTGTGTGTCAATAGCTATTTTTCTTATTTATGAATTCTTATGCTATAGTAATCCTGAAATAATTTCTATATAACTCATAATAATTTTCAGGATTTTTAATCATTATTATAGAAAAAATTTTCTCTTTTATCATATTTGGAGTTCAATAGAGACAGTTTTAGGGCTAATTAATATTTTATTATTCTTGTACATTTAATGTTCTTTGGCTATTATATGGGATTTCTTTTTGAAGCTGAGTAAGAGAATTGAGATATATGCTTAATTTCTGGGACATGTTAATAGGATTACTGGAATAACTAGCAATAGACAGAATAGCAGGGAGGCCATTTATCTTGTCCTGATTCCTCATAGATTTAATTTCTTCCACTCAAAACTTTTTATTCTATGTAATTCCATAATATGAGTATTCACTATGATAATATCTGTAAAAAATTTTCTCAGAGCAACTAGATGACATAGTAGATAGAGCACCAATTTTGGAATCAGAAGGAACTGAGTTCAAATTCAGCCTCAGGTAACACTTAACACTTCCCAGCTGTGTGACTCTGGGAAAGTCACCTAACCCCAATTGCCTCAAATTTTTTTTTTAAATTTCTTAAAATTTTATGTTCATTTCTAAAGTGGAATAATGCTTATATGTAGGTAACTGTGGGCAACAGATGTATCTGTTAATGCTGTAGTTCCATTAGACTTTATCAGCTGAATTCCTCAGGATATTATAGGATTTGAATCTGAGGGAAAGGTTTTTTGTTTGTTTGTTTGTTTGTTTGTTTTGTTAATTTATAAGATTGAATAAAATTCTGTCTGGATAGTTCTACCTGTGATTTGATCTTAGAAAGTATTCAATAGTCATTACATATTTGTAATTTGCAGTAACACTTTACACAGTAGGTTTCAGTCTCTTGCATTTTTTGCATTTGCTGTTGTCATTATCATTGTTTACATCATCATCATCTTTATTATTATTACATGCTAGATAGGAAGAGGAAGAAGGAGGAAGACAAAAGCTGTGTCTTTTAGCAATCCTTCCTAAAAATACAAAGATAGGAATAATAATACTCAAATTTTATTGCAGTCTGCTATCTAAATCCTAATAAAACAATTTAAGAAAAGATTATGTCTATTGGTCTATGGCTAGACGTCCCAGAAAGAGCCAGACAATGAAATCCAAAGAGGACAATATGATTAAGTTTGTGACAATATTAGGTTAATTCCAGATCCTGTTTAGTTCCATTTGGATGTTGGTCAGGAGTACATTTCTCTCTCTGAGCCAATGCTTGTTAAAACTCGAGGCAAATTCTAAAAAATAACCTATTTTGTCCCATGTTTGGAGCTGAGCAGTAATTCAAAAACCTGGTCCCATAATAGCTTCATATCATTTATTTGCTCACAATTTTCCGGTTGTCATGAGCATCCAACAATACCTTTCCAATTCAGGTTTCAACTAATAGAAGGTTTAGATTTCAACTAGATCTTTAGCAGTGGGAACCATAAACATAAGCACTGAATGGAACATTTTAAATTAAAATGGTAAGTAGGTAAATAAATAAACAAAATTTGACTAGCAGGAGCATCCTTTACTCTCCCAGTGGGGATAGATCAGCTGTAACTAAGGTTTTTTTTTTTTTTTCTTTATGTATTTGTAGCTTCTGACATTGGTTGTTGCAAAGGCTGTGACTTTTAGGTAATAATTTAAGATGAGCTATTCAAACAACAGGACACGGAGAAAGGAAGGCATAATAAAAGAGAGGAAGCATTAAATAAGGAATGAATGAAAGAATGAAGGGAGAAAGAAAGGTAAGGGAGAAAAGAAAGGAAGGAAGGAAGGAAGGATAAGAGGAGGAAGGGAGGAAAGGAGAGAGGAAGGGAGGAAGGAAGGAAAGGAGGAAGGAATGAAGGAAGAAAAGGAGGAAATAAAGAAGAGATATTTAAGGCTTCAAAGTAGCTAATGCTTAAAAAACTGAATGGTTTCTCACCAGATGGTCTCTAAGAAAAAACAGCTTAAAATGACTGATCAAAGATTTTCTGGGTGGCTCAGCTAGGTCTTTTTAAAAATTCTCATTTTGATAAGACAAGTGCAAATGAAATGTAAAAAATAGAGAGTGCACAATTCCTCCTAATCTTTGTGAAATTCAAATTTCAGAGAGAATACAGATGAGAATTCATATTTATTCAAACTTAGAGAAATAGCAAAGAAAAGGGGAAGGAAGAAAGGAAAGAATGAAGAAAGGGAGGGAGAAAGAAAAGAAGGAAAAAATGAAGAAAGGGAAGGAGAAAGAAAATGAAGGAAGAACAAAGGAAGAAAGGGAGAGAGGAAAGAAGGAAGGGAGGGAGGGAGAGAGGGAAAAAGAAAAGGAGGGAGGGAGGAAAGAAGAGCCATAAATAGAATAGCTGAACATCTTCACTGTACAATTTCACTAAATCTGTGGAAGCTTCTAGTCTCTGAACCTTCTTTAGCTACTATCAGACTGATACCTGAAAGCCTCCCTCTTAGCGCTCTAGTCTCCCATAATATAAAACTAATCTATTTTTAATTTCATTCCATCTTCACCCCTACTCCAAACACACACACACACGTTCACATGCTAGTGTACTGTGGATTATAGATTTAGAACAAGATAGGATTGTAGAGGCCACTGATCATAACCCCTAATTTTACATTTGAATACACTGAAGTCTGGAAAGATCCAGGGTCACTCAGGCAATGGCAGAGGGATTGGTGTATGGGTCTTCCTAACTCTGAGACCAGGGACTTTTCACTTTGCCTGATGCTATCAGGGGTAAACCCTCATTCATCTACTTACTGCTTTTTGCTGTCCACAGAGAACAATCTAGGAATACAGCATAAAATCTGCCCACTAGAAATTATATCTGTGGGCCCCCAAGGGAGTGGCAAGGTGGGAGTAGGGTCAGTGCTGAGGAGGCCATTATCCCCATCCTCTCACTTGGCACAAGCCCCCTTTGTCCACCTATCGTTGGTCCTCTCTCTTGCCTACAAGAGACTAAAGCTAGCACAAGGTTCTATATACCTAGGTTTTTGACCCAGGTATATTTCTCTTGGAAAAGATACTCATCTCAATTATACTCTTTCATATTCTATATTTAGAAATTCCCCTTCTCATTTACTCTCCTGCCTTTCATAAGAAATTTACCCTATTTTTTTTTCCTTAATGATGTAACTAAGCATAGTAGTACAACACAAGGAGTTATAAAGAGCTTTTGAATTGTAAATTTCAGGAATAATTGTTGAAAAAACTGATTCTACTCCCCCATATCTTCTCCCAATCAATGAAAACTTGGGGAAAAAATAAAGCAAATGTTGTGCCACAGTTCTCTTTTAATGTCCTGACCCAGTTTCCCTAATTGTCCTATTTAGTTACTCTGCCTCAGGTTATAACCATTCTGTCTTAATGTTTGATAGGATAAAGATCTTAGACCTTAGGCTATAATCATTCCCTCTTAATGTTTGATGGCATAAAGATCTTTATCCATCTTAGACATCATCAAAATATCAGGAGCCTCTTCATGACCTCCCTCCATTATGTTATCCCCCCATTAGGTCATCCCTGTCCAGGTATCTCCCCAATTATGTCATTGTTCTTGTTACCCTATAAAAGAATCTTGTATCTGACATTCAGTGCTGGATTCTTTGAGATGATAGTCTCATTCAGCCCTGGGACCAAACATGGATCCATTTGGTCCCAGTAAATCTCTCCATTAAATAAATTATTAAATTGTTCTCTTCTCTGACATTACACAATGAGTCTGGCAAGCTTTTAGTTCTCTGCTCAGAAGAAATAAGAAGGAAGGAATGCTGCAGTTGACCCCACTTGAAGTCTCCATAGCTTTGGTTCACAGAACAGCCTCTATGCTGATTTGGAATCCAAATCTTTGATTTCATTTCCATTTCTTTTTTTCCCATCTCTACATCACAAGCCCTATCTATTCCTGGGTAGTTCGGCCTACTGTTCTCCAGGAGTGACCACAAATCTTGTTTCGGTATGCCCTGATTATTATACCATCAACAGCCCTGGCTCAATCCCCCTCATCAATTCTTTAGAAAGGTAAGTCAAAAGTCAATAAGGAAGATGACGGGATGTCTTTTTTTCAGACCCAAAAGACTCTTAGTAGGAGGAATCTTCAAGAACAAATAAAGTGGAAACTGCCATACTGTGGGGAAATGAAAAAGGGGAGAGAGTACTGGGCTTAAAGAAAAGGACACTCATCATCATGAGTTCAGACATTTACTCACTTTATATTAATTACTTGCATTTCCTCAGATTCTTATCTTAGTCTTATATGAGCTAGAAAAGGAAATGACAAACCACTCCTAGAAAACCCCAAATGAATTCATAAAGAATGTGACAAGACTGAAATGACTAAGAAACAAAAGGTGTGCAAAAGATAGAGCATGGCATGGAATTGGGAGACCCGAGTTCAAATCTGATCTCAGATACTTACTAGTTGTGTGACCCTAGGCAAGTCACTTAAATTCTGCCCACCTCAACTGAGATATGATGAAATGAATATGATGAAAACTTACTTCCCAGGGAGGTTGTGAGGATCAAATGAGAAAATATTTGTTAAGCATTGAACACAGTGCCTGGAACATAGGAGGTACTCAATAAATATGTATTTCATCTCTCTCTCTCTTTTTTTCCAGATTGGCACTGAGGAATATTTAGTGTCTTGTAAAGAATGTTCTATTCTGAATCAAAATAACTGGTTTTACCACATATTATCTGTATAACTTTGACCAAGCTCCATCCACTCTCAGAGATTCAGTTACTTTATCTGGAAAATAAAGACATTGGGCTAAAATGAATCCCTTCCATTAAACCCCTTCCAGATCTAAATGATATTATTAAAAACCTTTTAGGCAAGTTCAAGTTGGCAGGGGTGGCAGAGTGAAAAGATAGATATGCTCTCCTGGGTGTGGCCATTTCAAATTTTGAAAGATAATTCAGATCAAAGACTTTCAGATCAGGAATGGACTTCAGTGACCATCAAACCCAGTCTTCCTATGAGAAAGTTATCTTTCTCGTTATCTTCTTTTACAGCATCCCCAACAAAAGATTCCCTAGACTACTTGAACACTTCTAGTGATAGATGATCACTACCTCTTAAATCAGACAGTTTTTCTTTGGGATAGTTCTAATTTTTAAGAAGTGCTTCTTTGCATGGAGTTAAAATCTGTTTCCTCTTAAATTTTTCTTTCTCTCAATAATATTTTGTTTTTCAAAAAACACATAAAAATAGTTTTCAGCATTCATTTTTGTAAGTCTTTGTGTTCCAAATATTTTGCTTCTCTCTCTTACTTCCCCCTTCCCCAAGATAGCAAGCAATCTGATAAAAGGTAAATATGTACAATATTTTTAAATATGCTCCATAGTTTTCATGTTGTATAAGAAAAATCCGACAAAAGGGAGGATAAAAACATGAAAAAATAATAAACAAACAAAAAAGGTGAAAATACGATGCTTTTATCCATATTCATTTCATAATTATCTCTCTGGATGTGTTTTCCATCCCAAATCTATTGGAATTGTCTTGAATCACCATATTACTGAGAAGAGACAAATTCTTTGCAGTTGATCATCACAAAATCTTGTTACTGTGCTCAATGTTCTCTGGTTGTTCACTCAACATCAGTTCATGTAAGCACATGACAACTCAAATATTTGAAGATAGTGACCATATTTCTTCCCATAAAATCTGTGCCTCAGATAATATAGCCTGGATGATCACACTGTGAAGAAATTTTAAAAACAACAAACAAACCTCAAAAGACAACAGATGATTATATCACTCGAAGCACTGTTTAATTGAGAGGTTTTCTTCCTTTCATTTGGATATGAAGGAGAAAGACTCCTTCAATATCTATTGTGTACATTTTCAACCTCTCTACAGCCAATTTGGAAACCAGAATTGTGCATTGAAAAGTAAAGTGAAATCATAGCAGGGGGAGGGCAGAATATGCAAATGAAACATTGGGAAATAGAATAATCTCATCCATGTATCAGCACCTCTAAATATGTCACTTTCCCAGAAACATGAAAGGCTCTTTTTGAAACAATCCATAGCTATTTATAATTCTTGTTTCCTTTAATTTTGGAAACATTGGAATTTTAAGTTTTAAACTAAAAACAAAACAATGAAACTTCTTTAAAAAGAAAATTTGTAATTATACTAGTCACACTATTTGTCCACCAAAAAAAAATAAAATAAGTCTAGTGGAAGAGAACAATTATTTTAGTTTAAAAAATAAAACAAAATTTGTTCATCCTTCTCAAGGAAGATTAATGATATCATAAAGATAAAGACTTGTTTGTGAAATGGATTTAAGAAACATAGCTGTGCAAAGTCATAACCTTCACTTACTTTTCCAGAGCCATCCAAGTACTAGTTTTAAGAAAAATGTTCAGAAATTATAAATCTAGAGTATTATGTAGGTAGAGAGAACTTTGAAATTGGTAAGAGAGAACCTCAGTTCAAATTTTTTGTGTGCTGCTTCCTATTTGTCACTTAAGTTCCATTTGTTCCTCTGTCAAGGGAATTGGTTTATTTGGATTCATTGGTTCATCTTCCAAATCCTCTAACGGTAGAGAAGGCACTCTGACAATTCACTTTATCATTTCCCACCCAGCTAGTCTTTTAGACTTAATCACTTGGAACTCATCATTCTGCAAGATGAAATCAATATAAAAATTCTCACTTCCTCACTTTGCATCCTGGCTACCAGATATCCTCATGCCCTTCTTATTTCCCCAATCCTTATCAAGGTTTATTTATATTTTGTCTTCTTGCATTAGATGATAAGTTCCTTGGAATCCAGGACTATCTTGTGCTATTCTTTGTATTTCCAGAGCTTAGGACAGTGACTGGGAGCAGTATATGTTTCATGGATGGATCTGACTCTGTTTCCCTAGTTTGAAAATAGCATTGGGCCTGGAGTCAGAGGATCCAGATTAAAATTCTGGATATCTTAGACAAGAAACTGAACTTTTCTGAATCTCTTTACAAACCTTAAAAATGAAGAGGCTACACTATATAATTTCTATAGTCCCTTCTAGCTTTATAGTGCCATGTCCTTATCAAGTAGACAGAACAGAAACTATATCAAAGATAGAATGTGAGTTTGTCTCTCTACTTAAGAGGTTATATGTTTGGGGAATAAACTCATTCCACTCCCATATGGAAAAAATGCCAGCAGTCAACAACATTAACTCCTGATAATGCCTCCTGAAATCACGTTAGCTTGGGTGACTATCACATCAGTAGCCTACTGACACATCAGATTTGCAGTCCACTGACTGGACTATCCCAATTGTGGGATATAATGTTTTTACAAGAGAAAAATCAAGATGCCATTTAATTTCCTGCTTTCCAGGGACAATTCTAGAATTTTGTTATCTTTGGTTTTTTTGTTTTGTTTTGTTTTGTTTTTTAAGAAATCAAGTCTGAAGTGTTTCTTTTTTAGAAAGCTGTCACTGGGAATATAATTAGACATGATTTAGACAATGCATATGATTATTTCACCTAATTTGAAAAGCATTTACATTTCTTGATAGAGATCACAGCCCTTTCTTCAGTGCCATGAAGTTGTTTTTAAAGAAGTTTGTGATTTCTGATTTTATCCTTTTTGAGTGAATTTTTATTTCTTCCAAATGGGTACCCCTTTACTACAAATCTCTGACCTCTCTAACATCTTATTTTAGCCATTCTTGTCTATGTTTTCCCAAATATCCTTCTCATGGATCTACTAATCTTGCTAGAGGTCTTACTTTTGTCCTTTTAGTATTTCAGGTATGAATATCAATATTCCCTTATGCTAATTATCTGCTCTCCTCTATCTTTACCATATGACCAGCTCCACTCTTTTTCTGGCCATTCAAGTCCTCTATTCTAATGGGTAAGATATGGTTCTGCTCCTATTCACTTTGTATTTTGAGTCTTTTATTCCCCATCAATTGCCAGCTTCTATTATTTGTATAACCACAATATATTTTGCATTTATTATCTTCTTTCTACTTAATCTGTGTCAATCCTAGGTCAAATCATAATATAGCTTTACACTACTATATTTATCCTGCCCTACTTCCTATCTATTATTTCTCCAATGCAACACTGATATGTTATTCTAGCTCTGCTATTCCCCTTTACAAAAACAATTAGCTTCTCTGCATTAGGCCTTTACCTACAATATACACTGTCACTGAAGTTTTTCAAGGTCTTCCACAATCCATATCCCATTTATCTTTCTAGTTTTATCCCATATTACCCTCTTGTGCTCAAATTTCTAGCCATGTCTTGCTATCTTCCATTAGCCTTCTTATTTTATCCTCTCCCACTTCACTCTATTACTTTTGCTTAGTTAAGGGCTTGTCTAAATATGAAATTTGCTCTTTTTTCAATTTTCCCTGATATTGTATTGTATTGTATCCAGAAAAAACGAAAAACATTTTTATTAAAGGAAGAGGATTTTCAACTACAGTCTTTTCCATCCTCAAATTGTCTTTGCCCTAACCATATTCCTTCTCCTTCTTGGTGGTCCCTTCCTTCCTACTTTGGGACCTCCAACAGCTATACTGTTTGTGCCTGGAATTTTCCAAGAAATAAGTTTTCAGTTCCTAGCTCATTGGAACTTCCATTTTTGAGTCTTCAGAAGTGGCCTGAAAGGGATCGCACACTCCTCCTCCTTATAAAATACTTTTTTTCTGATTGATCCTGGTGCTCCCTGGAGCTGTACTTAATCATAGAGTGAATAGAATAATAATTATTGCTGTTATTGTTATTATAAAATTTACAAAGATCTTTAATGTTTGAATGTTAATTCATTTGATCCAGAAGTGCCAAACACAATTTGGTTTAACCATACAATATATCCTGGAGCAGCCTCTCAGAAAATTGTCAGGGACTCCTGCTTCTGCCATGGCCTGAAAGACCATTATACTAGAGAATTCCTCATGATTTCCTGTTTGTGTCTTTTTGTTTCCAACCTCCCCCAAATTCCCTTAGAAATCTTAGTCCTGACCATAGTTTTAGGGGTAATCTGTCTACTGTCATTTGGAGTTTTCTACGTGATTCTCAATGTGGAGACAGTAGTTATGAATGTGTCAACTGCTTGAAAATTATGGGAAATTAATGCCAAACCACGATCCATCTCTTTTTTGCCCTTAGCTTCCATTTTGTGCTCCCTTAAGTGTCTTCCATTAATTCATATAGCTTTCACATAAAAACACTGAATAAAAGAGACTAAACATTGAGTTGAATTCTTCTGTTAAAAAAAAAAATGCTTGATTATGTTCCATCATGTAAATATTTGTGGGCTTCTCATCTCCTTTAGATTGGAAACTTCTTGATGGCAGCATCTATATTTTACCTATGTTTATATTTCACAAAATTTTAGAATATTGTCAGTATATCTTGTACTTTTTACAAAAAATATATTATTTTTTAAAGATATAAGATGGTATTTTCCATCCAACATAGGATTAACCCTTTTCAAAATATGGAATGAGAAATATTTAAGCTGTAATTTATGTTGCATTAAGGGAATTTTTTTTTCAATTTGAGGAGCATCCCCATTATTATATTTTATATAGAAGGCCCTGAGTTTTTTAACTTTGAGACTTCATGACCAATGATAGGTATATTGATAAAAATGAATTCATTTTAAATTATTTTAAACATTCAGTATTCAAAAATGAAAAGGATATTACATTTGAAACCATAATAGGTTATCTAGTTTTTAAGGTATATGTTAAAATTTTAAAGATGCCAACAAAATTGTTCTTTTTTTTGTGGTTGTGTTCAGAATTTTAGAAAAAGTTTATTTTCAATGTTTTACTATTAAACATTTCACCTCTGTCTTACTCCTTTTTTTGTTGATGTTTTTCTTTAGCTTTATTTTTTTTTAATTCATTTTCAAGATAATTCAAAATGATCTTTGAGGAACTTTGTAATCTGGCTTTAGTAGTTGATCCTGTAATTTGTTATTAGAAGATCTGCATTTGAATCTTGATTGTGCTATTTACTAGAAAATAAGTGGTCAGTTTCTCTGACCTTAAGTTTCTTCATCTATATCACAAATCACAAATTACACATACATTGCCTAAAGCAAAGATTTGTTATTTAATTGTTTAACTATATAATACACCATGTAAATGTGTAAATTTTTATTAATCACAACCTCCTTCCTAGCCTTTTTCCACTTTTTTTCCCCATATCTTTCAACATCCCAATATTCTATACTACTGGGTCAGTTTACATTGTAAGAATAAAAGACATTAGAGCTTTATAAAAATGACACTTTTTCTGTGACTCTCTAGTTACTAACTAGACTAGCATGAATTTCTAAACTGCTTTTAGCCAGTTAATCATTTTAGATATAAATATATATTCATATCCAAATATATATATTATATATGTATAATTGGCTACTTTTCTAATCCTATTTATGTTATTAATATGTATTTAAAATATTCTGAGAAGTGGTTCATAAATGACTGATATTCCAATATTTACATTGTAAATATTAAGAACTCCCATTGATTTAGACCTTTTGTTTTTAACATTGGATATCACACTTTGTCTCAAAGGTATTCTTCTTAAGTCTCAGTTTCATTATCTCTTAAATAAGGGAATTGGCTAAGTTACTTCACAACTTTAAAATTCCACATTCTGTGATTAAAGATCTCTTCCAGGCTAAAGAACTGATAATCCCTTGGAAAAGAACTTACATATAATGTTAGGATACGGAATATAACATATTTGAATAGGGAATATAGAATTCAATAGTAAGAAGGAATCTTTCAGCATAGAAAGCTTGTACAAAAAGTATCTTTATTTCACAGAATGATAAGCAGTTGAATAGTCATTCTGGTGCTTTCCTATAGAAATGTATGTTTCCCCTTTTTTTCTTTTTCTAGCTTCTTTTTTACTACTCTTAAGCACTGAAGAGCATATTATTTTAAATGAAAGGTCTTGATGCAATTGCACCTAGGTGTTAAGAGCGGGTGAGAGAGATAAATCTAAAGGAGCCAATGATTTTGCTTCCACACATAGAACCTGTTCAGCCAATTTTAGTTGTCCCATGAACAGGGAAGCAAATCAATGGGGCTTTTTATTGTGATAACTGGCCTACTTATAGTCTTACCACATCAGGGAAAAAGTATTTGCTTTCTAACTTGACAAATCTGCTGTTGCCATTCAAGTTGGAAAGTGAATGTGATATTTGTGGTTCCTACTATGAAATTATACAATGACAGCTAAGTAGGATATACTAAAATGTGGAAGTTAAGTTTTATATTGTTCCTCAAATTTCTTTTCCCCTGATCTCTATCACCTCTTATAGAGATCCCACCTTTTAAAACCAGGATCAACTGTCCCATTTCCATTTAGTTTTCTTTAATTCATCCCAGTTAGAAGTAGTTTCAAACTCCTTTCTTTTCAGTTAAGATCACATCACTCATATTGATACATCCCTATTTATTTAGTAGGTATGTAAAAATGAGGATCCATTGTGTTAATCAATCAATCATCATAGTCAGGTAAGAATATCTCTAATGATTCAATCATTTAACCAATGTATGGAAAGGGGGTAGATATGTTCATTAAATCAGTCAAAACCAATGGAATAGGTGCAAAAAGTCCTTGAAAGTCACTGGGAAAAATGGAAAGTTACTATATAGAAGCTATATTTAGTTGAAAAATTAGGAGATCCCTCTGAACACTAAATATTTTCATTATGATAGTTATCAGTGTTGAATGCTACTGAAAGGTCCATTAGTGTGGAAACCTGAGGAAAAGTTATGAGATTTCATTAGGAATTTGAGGGCATTTTCAGTTGAATGGTAAACTTGCAAGCTATATTTAAATTTGTTGTGAAGTGAGTAAAAACACAAAGTTAAGTTGGTGTAGTTGTGAATGATTCAAAACAACACTGGTAGACTTGGGATGGGAAAATGTCATTGGCATCCAGAGAAAGAACTATGGAGACTCAATGTGGATCAAAGCAAACAATTTTTAGCTTTTTGTTTGTTTGTTTGGTTGGTTGGTTTTTCTTTCGTTTTGTTTTTCCTTCTCATTTTTTTTCTTTTGTTATGATTTTTTCTTTTCCAACATGACTCATATCAAAATGTTTTTAAAAAATGATAGTCTTTTTACAAGTTTAACTGTGCAAGGAAGGAGAGTTATTGGATAATAATAATCAGATAATAATCAGTATAGTAGGATAAAGATTATTTTTATTTTTGAATATGGAATAAATGAGCAGTTTTGTAATGAAAAGATAATTTGGTGATATCCTAGAAAAAATGAAAGAGAATCAATAATACAGGTAGAGGTACATGTATCAGTAAGAGGAAGGGTCACCTCTTGTTCATAAATTAAAGACAGTCAGAAAATCAAAGGTCTGATCAGTCTCCTGTATGCCAAAGGGTGGGTTTGGCCAGGGGAGTTGATAAGATTAAAACATTGTAAAGCTAGTTTGTTTGGGGAAACATTAAAATATTTTTCAGTTCCTTCAAATAAGTTTAAGAGTTAAGGTAGAGAAGACTGAGAATCAAGCATATACTGAACATCTTTATAGAGGAAAGGGAATGACCAGAGGAACGATTACTGCCACAAATACTTAAATTGCATGGTGTATGTAGAATGAACTTCAAAGCAAGAGAAATTCTGTGATTGTCTGGAAGCACTAAAGGTGAACAAGTAGTGTTTTGATGTGGTCTTCAAAACAAGAGAGACTCAAGGGATGAGAAACTGTAAAGATAATCCTGAAAAGACTGGCCAGACATGCAGGATATTTCAGACTTTATTGGTGGAACAAAAATTTTTTAAAGAACAAAAGAAAGGGTGTGGATAACTGAATTGAGATAAGGGATAGATGTGTGTGTGTTGAATAGATTATGTGGGTCTGCTGACATGTAATGTGTGATTCTGCATTCTAAATGTCTTACTGCACTGTGTCTAAAACTCTAGGATACCAACTTAATTTAATTTAGCTTATTAAAAATCTACTTAAGAGGCATGAAATTTTTGCATGGAAAGGGAATTGGCTTCTTGTCGCTCATTTTAAGGGATTATCTTTACTGTTTCTTGACATAATTGTTCTTAAGGCAAGTGAAAGTGCTCAATACATGAATTTACCATTTGCACTTGAATTTCTCAGTAGTAATTTCTGCCTACTGCCCCCTCCCCTCCAGTCAAACAAATAAACTAACAAATTTTATCAGGGTATGAACTAGTAATATGGGATCACCTATTAAAACTAAAGTCCATGGACATTACAAAAGGAGTTGGAAGTAGATTACATACAACCTTAGGGGATTATCTGGGTGATATTTGGTAAGGAGAGAGGGAGCTTTTATACTTCTTTTAATACAATTTAAAAGGCAAAAATTACTGCTGTTGTTTTTATTGTTGCTTTTTCTCTTTCAAAGTTGGAAGGGACTTTAGAATCATTATCTTAACCAGTATTTAGATAAGAATCCCTAGGACAGCTACAGAGAATAAGAAAAAAATATGTCCTAAAGCAGAGAAAACAATGACTTTGATTCCTCAGTTTAGGATTATTTTCCTCTTCAACTTCATTTGCATACCAATAAAAGACCACTGGGGGAACAGATGACTTCAACTCTGTGACTCCTGCTTATCTCATATGGAATATTTTGGGCAGAACTCAAAAATATGGGCTTGAGAAATACAGTATTTCTGTAAAAGGCTAATTGAGAGTTATATAAGTTTGTAATCCAAGATCAGATAGATGTCTACTGTCTAGGAAAATAGAATTCATACCAGTGACAGAAATGGGCAGTCAAAAGAAATAAAAAATCTTAAGCCCAGTATACTCTGACTTCAGTCTGACTTGCTAGTGGACTAAAGAGAAATTAGACTTCCCTCACCAGGGAAAGGCTTTCTAGTCATCAGACCTTTATAAATGACAAGAGAGAGCCAGTAATTGTTCCTGGTGAAATGATGATTTTTTAAATAGTAGCAATGAGAGACAGAGACAGAAAGACAGAGGGGCAGGGATAGTGGAGAGAGAGATAGAAACCTGGTAAAGATAACACAGTATAATCTGAGTTGCCTACACATATCTCCATTATATGCAGCCTCTGCATATGTGCCTTAACCATACAATTTGCTGGTTATTGTCCCTTTATGTGATATATGCCACATGTACTCCTTAAGTACACGTTGTTTATGTACTCTGATCATATTCTGTTTGTGCTCTTCCCCCACTAGCATTGTCCTGAGAATGCATCTTCTATTATATTAACCATGGGGGCCATTTAGGGAGAGACTATTTGATTAAATGCCTTTAGCTTTGAATTAATGTATCCTCTGTCCATATAAACATGTTGGTAAGAACTTAAGAGCTGGGCTTTGGAGTAAGTGCTGACCACAAAACATGTTAAACCTAGGGTGGCTTTTCTAAATGGGAGGTCCCCTATAATCATAATTAAACCAAGTCATGATTTTACCAACAGGAGTATTCCTTCTTCCAGCAGTGCACAATACATATCTTATTGATTTGCATGGTTTTTATTTGTTTCCTATAATAAATCCTTAACAGAGATTTTAGTCACACCATGCCGAAGCTTTCTCTCAAGTTTTATAATTTTTTAGAAGATCCCCATTTTAATGTTTAGTCTATTCACCTATTAATTTCAGCACCCAATCATAACCAGAGTACTTCATTTTTCTGACCATTTCTTTCCATGTCAATATCTTTAACACTGCTCCCATGCTGGTCATCTCTGATAATATGCTAATCTGCTTTTATGTTCAAGATATATATCTGCATCTGCATTGACTTTGAGGATCCCCACAATTTTAATCACAAATAGTCTTAGAACTTCAATAAATGTCCAAGAAATTATGTGCTAAATGAATCATACTTGTGTGCAAACCATTAAAATATCTGTGAAGTCAGGTGGTGACATCATTGTAGCATCCTGTGATCATTTATTGTTTCCTTTGTGGCAATTAAAGTAAGTAACATCACTAATTCCCAGAGGTAGAATCCTGAAACAGATGCCTTAAAATATCTCAAGTGAACCATGTTCCAATCAGCTTTTATCTTATTGAAATCAGGAATATCCAAGTCCAATATCCAAGACTCTGTCACAGAATCGCAGCATCTCAGAGCTGCAAGAGACCTTAAGCATCATTGTCTCAACTAGTAACTGAGCAGGAATCCCCTGGACAGCTACTCTTCTGTCGAGAAGAATGGAAATAGAAAAATTAATAGCCCAGTGGTGGCGACTGAGGAATGGTACAATGTTAGATATGCATACTCATATGCTGCTGTATGTATGCACGTATGTATAGGCCACATTATCTAGGGCTGACAGCCGGTTTCAGTCTAAGAAGTATACCAGGTGGTCAGAAACTCTTTAATACCTCGTCTCTTCCTGGATATTTAAGATTCTTTTCTGAGACACTGGGGGCTTGGTATTCACCAAGGAAAAATCTTCATTGCCAAAGGTGTCAAGTAGTTCTGAGCTTTCAAAACAGAAGCTGAGGAGGGGGGGGCGGGGGGGAGAAGCATCAATCAATGGTACTCACAACGGGAAGAAGATCGAGTAAGAATGCTAGCATTGCATATATCTGTCAACTTTACGTGTGTGTGTTTTAATTACTCTACTAATTAGTAGTCAGACTAAAATTAGAGACTTTTTTTTGCAGCTTCCCAACTCTTTCCCATGCATTTTAATTGAATGCTGCCACTGTCAGCTGTCACCCACCGAGATGAATGGAGGCCCCGAATCCTGTAGTGCTCACACAAGATCAGGATGTCAGGGATCTAGGAAGAGAAACAAAAGCAAGATTATGTATGTTTAAGAGTTAAAGAAAAGTGGGGGGGAAAAAAAGAAATAAGACAGCAGAGACATAAAGGGGAGGGAGATGAGGAAAACTATGAAATCTTTACATTGAGAATCACAGACTCTTAGAATTCTAGATTCTTAATATGATAGCATCTTAGACTGAAAAACAGAATCTTACAAACCCAGACACACAAGTTTTTAAAAACATTTAAAAAACCTATAACTACAAAAGTCTCAATAATAATATAATTAAGGTACTAGGAGCATGGGAGATTTAATATTACATCGACTTGGTTGATTCATTGGTTATTTTTGCAGAAAAGGACTTTTTTTTCTTAACTCTTTTTAAAAAAGATTTTGTTATCAGGAATAGTCTTCTGGAAGGGACAGGGGAGAGATATAATTGGGAATGAACATGATATAAAAGACAATAATAAGGAATTTTAAAAGACTATAGAATTTTTAATAAAAAATTATATAAAGTTTAGAATTTTGGGACCAAAATTTTGGAAACATGGACTTTTAGAATTTTAAAACCACATAATCTACAAATCACACAATACCTGTAGAAATTCAGTTTTGGAAAAGAACCTCAGAGATCATCCATTTCATCTCCTTAATATGTGAATTCCAACTGCAATGTTGCTGGGGGGGGAAAGATGTATATGTCATCCAAGCAGTACAAGGAGAATATGAGTAGGATTCAACTTGAAGATCAATCTAAGACAATAGATGGTTATTGCTAGGCTACTACTACAGACTACCTCCTTTCCAGGATGATTTACTGATGAAATGCTAGACTGAAAATAAGGAAATATTGTTTCAAATTCTGAGAGTTATTTTCATAGTATCATAGAGCAATGGGAAGAAGAGAAAGAAGAGAGAGATGGAGATGTAAAAAGACACACAGATAAAATGTCAGAGACAAAGAAGGGGACAATGTGAGACAGGCAGAAAGAAACCAAAGAAAAACAGAAAGAAATCGAGATAGGGAAGAGAAAGAAAAGGAGAGAAGGGGGAAAGAATGGGAGAGAAATAGGAGAGAAAAAAGGTAGAGGCAATTGAATAAAAGGAGGACAAATAGGAGAACAACAAAAGAAGAGGGATAGACGAGAGAGAGACGGTAAAGAGAAAGACAGAGGGATAGAGGGGAGAAGAGAAGAGTGCAAGGAGAGAGATGGAGAGAGAGATAGATGAAGAGAGAGAGAAAGAGAGAAAAACAGAGAGAGAGAGAGAGAGAGAGAGGAAAATAGAGAGAAAAGGGGGAGAAGGAAGGAGAGAGAGAGAGAGGGAGAAGAGAGAAAAAGGAGGAAAGAGATGGAGAGAGGAGGAGAGAAAAAAAGAAAGAGAGAGATTGGGGGGGGGGAAGAGATATAGAGACAGAGACAGAGACATAGAGACAGAGATAGAGGTAAAGAGAGATCCTTTCTCCTCTGTGCCTCATCCAACAGAAAACATCAAAGGTGATTTCTTCTATTCTTGCTGATTCAGAACTATCACCATAAACCTCCATTTTTTGGTAGTAAAATACAGGGGAATTTTTTAGCTTTTAACCATTTTTTACCTTTTCTATCTTTGGCTGTAGTGGCAGTTATGAAAGGGCAGAAACTCTGAATCTAGAAGGAGGTAGGTCTGTTTTTAAATTCCAGTTCTAACAATTATTAGCTCTGTGATGCACAAAATCAGTGCATCCTTCGGAAAGTCACTTTCCTCATCTATAAATTGGGTCTAATAATAGCTTATGTAAGGAAAGTACCTTTTAAACCTAAATGATGCTCCAGAAATGAATTAATAGTTATTATTTCAATGTTTTTTAATAAGAAAACAAGGTCAAAGAAACTGTAGTAACCTTCCCAAATAACAAAACATCAGGATGGATATTTGAGCACAAATTTTCTGATTCCAAGCCTGGTATTATTTCAAAGTATTATCTGAAAGAATCAGATTCTCTGAATTGATAGGATCCTTAAAAAATAGCCTTTACACAGCTACATATACCTAAATAGGTATCCCTTCTATGTTTTACCTATAAAATGATAAGAATATTGAGTCATTTTTGTATATAAATTTAATTCATAAATTTATATCTCTCCAGTTCAGAGGATAACTGATCTTTACAACACTGCTTTTTTTTTTTTTTTTTTTTTTTTTTTTTTTTGAAATTACACTGAGCTCTCTCTTGGGATCTCAGAAATGTTGTATTACTTGGTCAAATCTCAACTTGGCCAGGCATCCACACAAATGGAAGTAGACTTCCCAAGAGTTCCCCTACAGCAGAAAAAAAAAAATCTAGGAAAGAAAGAGTCATCAAGACATCATACTTTTTTCATAGAGGGAGAAGAAGTCATCATATCTACAGGAAGAATATGGGATTTTTTTCCTCCTAGCATTTGTGGAGAAGAGAAAGTAAAATCTGAAAATTGAAGCCCAATGGTAGTAACTATTGTTTGTTGCCCAAATATATACCTCTTACACCAAAGTTCAGAAAACAGGGACTTATAAAGAGGTAGATACATAGTAAGAGCTTACTGAATGGAAAAACATATGAATAAATACTTAAAATTCACTGTTTTCCCCTCCCTCTCATATTATGTTATTTTAACTACTATTCATCCTCATCCTCCAGAGGGAATTACTTTATTATACTCCAAATATACAAGAATTAAATCCTAATTTTTCTGTGATGCAGGTGGTGTATATATAAGAGCACAGAATTTAGAATAAAATACCCAACTTGATATCCAGGTTCTGTTATTTAGAATCTATGTGAACTTGGACATCCTCCTTAAGCTCTCTAGGCCTCAATTTTCCTTATATAGTCAGTTCCTTTCATTTATAAAATGAAAAATTGAACTCTCTGATCTCTGATCCAATGCATGCATATTTTGTCTTTGCAAATAAACTGTGAATGTCTTTTTCTCTCCTTACTCCAACCCAAGGGTCATCTCTTATAACTCTATTATCTGCCATAGTCTTTCTACTACATTAAATTGCCTAGGCACTCAATTGATAGACAATTATCATTGTTATAGAGAAAGAGAATTAAACAGGAAGCCAGCAGACCCGGGTTACATAATACTGGCCCTGCCTCTCATTTGATGTGTAGTACAGGAGAGATTATTTTCGTTTCCTGGATCTCAGCTTCCTGCTTAGCAAAATGAGACATAGTAGAAATAAGCAATCCTTAAGGTCCTTGACAACTCTGACACTCCAAAGCATAAAATTCAATGTTCTCAAGTCGCTTGCAGTACTAACACTTGAAGCATTTAAAATCCATTTCGATCTTAACATTGTTCTAAGCTCCCTTCCAATTCTAACATTCAGTATTCTGAGAATCATTTCGGGCCTGACATTCTATGTTCTCTGGACTAAAGTTTCTTCTTTAAACTCAAAACCACCATGAATTCAAGTATTGCCAAGACCACTGGCCTTATATTCAATTTCCCATCATTACTGGATCCTAGACTAGGAAATATAAAATTTTCCACCAGACTGGAGGCATGAATATGTATGTTTGCTCCTCTGGCTGGCTCTTTGCTGTATGTCTAATGAGCATATCAAGACTCATAAGGGGGAAGGGAAGGCACCAGGTGCATGGCAGAAAGCCTACAAGGTGAGGAGGTTGGTTTTCCTCTGGTGCTTTCCTTTGACAAACCTTCCAACAGACATCTAAGATGTGACCTTGAGGATGTATGTCATGACCAATCCTTTTGCCATCCTTTTTATTTTCTCATGCATTGTCACTGCTTGGCACCTAGTGATTGAAAAGCAAACTAAATGATAATCAGTTATGGAGAAGGATATACCTTCAGATAAGCTATAGGGTCTCATATCTTTGGTTCAATCTGATGAGTTGTGGACAACTGACATGGCTGTTGGAGCAATAGGATGGGAGTTCAAACCCTATCTTTTCCGCCTACTTCTTGCATGATCTTGGGCAAGTCATAATATCACTCTGGACTCAGTATACTCCTCCATAAAATAATGGTATGGGATCAAATGTCCTCTAAGAGCTCTTCCCCTCCTGCTCTTCCTCCTTCTTCTCCTCCTTCTTTTCCTCTGCCTCCTCTTTCTATGCATTTTTCTACTTCTCTTTCTTTTACAAATGTATAAATAAAAATAAATAGATATTGCAGATTCCCTAATTTCCTATTATATTACTCAATTGTAGGGCCAGCTTTGGGAAATTTTCAAAGTAAGATTTTTTTTTCTTCTTGGCCTGACATATCTCCATTTTCTGTAATTTGCTCTCCTATAGAAAAGGTGTACAATCAAAAGAGCCTAAGCCTGAAAATTAGTTTCCAACTTTGAGATCCCCAAGACAGGAATACTGTCTTTCTCATGTCTCTCCACTTCCTGGCTCTCTTCAAATCTCAGCGAAAATTTCATCTTCTATAAGAAGCTTTCACAATATGCTTTAATTTGAATGCTTTCCCTATGAGATTATCCTTCACTTATCCTGGACATTGCTTAATCATACAGAGTTGTTTTCATGTCATCCACTTCTTTAGACTATACATCTTTTGAGATAAATTTTTTTTTCCCCTTTTGTGTCCCCTTAGTCAAGCAAATTGGCACACAGTAGACAATTAATAAATGCTTGTTGATTGACTGTATTTTTCAGTGCAACTGACATTTAACAAGAAACATTACCATCTGTTTTGCTACTGCATCTTAAGAACCATAAGACTTTGCTATCTGACTTGCAATTAAAATCTTCATCATGTGTTTTTTCCTCCAATAATTTGAACTCCACCTGTACATGAATTTTTTCATTTCTCTGTTTGTAACCTATAAGTCATTTGTGCTTAATAATCAGTAAATAATTCATTCATCCTGACTCTTCAGCTTACTATATAACTTTAGACAAATCCTTTTCCTCTCTGGGCCTCAGTTTTGCTTGTTTCCCTCCATAAAATAGAGGCAAGTGGATTTCAGTACATTGTAATCCATCCACTATAATCAATGTTTAAGAGTGAAAAATCCTTACAAACTTGCAAAATAACATCTGAGTATCCACGTATGCATTTCACATCCCTACTAAGTTGTAAGTTTGTATGTGAGACCTGGGGAATCTGTCCTGCGTCACTCAGGGACCAGCTGAGGTTTTCAGAGGCATTTAGAGCTTATCTGTCACTGGGCTTGCGTTTGTTAAATTGAATGAAATTCGCTCGTCTTTCCCATTTGGCATGTTTTCACTTAGCAGTGCAGGCTGGGAGGATGCTCTTGCACTTTCACACATATTAAGCACCTATGGAGTATCTGACCATCCTCTAATTAGAAGACTGTGAAATCATTACAGTTAGTTTAGCATATGCAATGCCCAGGGAGATGCATGCTGACACAACTCATTCTTCTCCCAGTGTGACAAGAAGCTGCCTTGCAAATTCTGACCCCTGCAGAGGGCTGAGCATCAACACACCCAGCTGCACATAGGCCCACGTGGGGCTGACCGTTACAGCTTCTGCTCATGGTGGGAAGGAAAATCTGCACATCTACACAGCCAACCTGCTCCAACCACATTAATGCTCCTCCTCCCCCTCTCCCCCCTACACACACAGTCTAGGCCCTCCTCTCCACCTTGGTCTCTTAGCATCCTGACTCAGTTTGCTGAGACTGTTTCTTTGACAACTTTATTCTGGCTTTTTAAAAGATCACAGATTTTGGCAGAGAAGGGATTTTGGAGGTCATAAACCTCTTATTTTATGAGGAAACTGAGGTATAAATATGTTAAGTGACTTGTCCAGGGTGAGAGTTAGTGTCTGAGGTAAGATTTAAACACAGGTTGTCATGACTTCAAACCCAGTGTCCTATCAATTGCACCATCGTGTCTTTCCTTCTAAAACTTGGATTTCTCTTCAATCTCTTTCTTTTTTCTCTTGCCTCAATAGGCACGCTTCATCCTCCAGATTGACACTAAGAGATGTCCCACCAAGAGGAACATGCAAATAATACCACCTACCCTCTTGTTCACACATGTGTCATCTCCCTACAATGTATTTGAAAATGCAGAAATAAATTGTGTTTGAAAGAAGACTAAGATCAGAGGAGTTATAGACTTGTAAGATGAGAGTTCATTTAATACAACTTTCATATTTTACAGAGTACATTCTAAGGCAAAGTAAGGGGAAATGACTTGTTTAAAGGCTTTCAATAATAGTTAATTTTCCTTCCATGACTATCTCTGTCAGATAGCTTGATATATATTATTTTTTTATATAATGACTTTTTATTTTTAAACTATATGAAAAGATGGTTTTCAGCATTCACTCTTACAAAACCTTGTGTTCCAAATTTTTCTCTCTCCCTTACCCCAACCTCCCCAAGACAGTAAACAATCAAATATAAATTAAACATCTGCAATTCTTCTATACATATATCCACATTTAGCATGCTACACAAGAGAAATGAAATAAAATGGAAAAAGAATGGGAAAAAAAAAGCAAATAAACAAAAAAAAAATGTGAAAACACTATATTGTGATCCACACTTGGTCCCTCCAGTCCTCTTTCCTGGTTCACTTGGCTCTCTTCATCACAATATAATTGGAACTGCCCTGAATCACTTGGCTGTTGAAAGGAGTCACATCCATCACAGCTGACCATCACATAATCTTGATATTATCATGTACAATGATCTCCTGGTTCTGCTCATTTCACTTAGCATCAGTTCATGTAAGTCTCTCCAGGCTTCTCTGAAATCATCCTGCTGGTCATTTCTTATAGAACAATAATATTCCATAACATTCATATATCATAATTTATTCAGCCATTCTCCAATTGATGGGCATCCATTCAGTTTCCAGTTTCCAGCTGCTACAAAAAGGGCTGCCACAAACATTTTTGCACGTGTGGGTCCCTTTCCCTCTTTTTAAGATCTCTTTTGGATATAATCCCAGGAGAAACACTGTTGGGTCAAAGGGTATGTACAGTTTGATAACTTTTTGAGCATAGTTCCAAATTGCTCTTCAGAATAGTTGGATCAGTTCAAAACGCCAATTTTTGTCAAATAGTGAGTTCTTTCCCAAGAAACTGGAATCTTTGGGTTTATCAAACATTAGATTACTATAGTCATTGGCTATTGTGTCTTGTGAAACTAAACTATTCTACTGATTCATTACTCTGTATCATAGGCAGTACCAAATGGTTTTGATGACTGCTGTTTTGTAATGTAGTTTTAGGTCTAACAAAGGTAGGCCACCTTCATTTGCATTTTTTTTCATTAACTCCCTTGAAATTCTTGACATTTTGTACTTTCAGATGAAGTTATTATTTTTTTCTAGCTCTGTAAAGTAATTTCTTGGCACTTCCATTTTATGAGAGAGTTCATTCCATTCACCTTCACAGTTAAAATGATTAATTCTGCATTTCCCGGCACCTTATTTTTCCCATCTCATACTTTTCTTTTTCCTTTCCCCCTTTCCCTCCTCTTTAACATTTTGCTTCTAACCACCAGCTCTCTCAATCTGCCCTCCTCATTTTCAGCCCCTCTGTCTTTCTTATCCATTTCCCCTTCTACTTCTCTTCTCCCTTATATTAACCTTCCCCTTTCCTTTCCTCTTTCTGCTCCTACTTCCCTATAGGATGAGACAAGTTTCAATAATAAACTAAATAGGTCTGATATTCTCTCTTTGAGCCAAAATTCGATGAAATTATTCACACAAGGCTCATCCCTCTCCCTTTTCCACTCAACTATAATAGGCCTTTTTTGCCTCTTTATGTGATGCAATATACCTCATTTCACCTCCCTTTTCCTCTTCCACCCTTAACTTCTTTTTTATATCATCACAATAAAGTCAAATTATATCTACACCCTCTAAGTATACCCCTAACAAAGATACAGTTTTCAAGAGTTAAACATAATATCTTCCCACATAGGGACATAAAAATTTTAACCTTTTAAAAAATAATTTTTTTTACTTCCCTTTTTAACTTATTTTGCTTCTCTTGAGTTTTATATTTGAAGATCAAATTTTCTGGTCATCTCTAGTCTTTTCATCAGAAATAACTGAAAATCCCTTATTTCACTGAATGTTTATCCTTTCACTAAAAGGTAATGCTGAGTTTTGCTGGATAGTTAATTCTTGAGTGCAGTCCAACCTTCTTTGCTCTCTAGAATATCATATTCCAGGCCTTTAGATCATTTACAATGGAAACTGCTAGGTGCTAGATAATTCTGATTGTGGATTCTTGATATTTGAATAATTTCTTTCTGACTGCTTGCAATATTTTCTCCTTGATCTGATAATTCTAAAATTTAGAGACAATAAATATTCTTTGGGATTTTCATTTTGGGGTCTCTTTCAGAAGGTGATTGATAGGATACCAGGACTTGAGGATTTCTTGAAAAATATTGTCTAAACTTTTTTTTTCATTATGCTTTTCTGGTAGTCCAACAATTCTTAGCCTGCCTTTTCTGGATCTGTTTTTTTCCAGCTCAGTTATTTTTCCAGTGAGGTATTTTACATTTTCTTCAATTGTTTCTTTTTTTTTTGGGGAGGGGGAAGAGGGGATTGAGGGGATCAGGGTCTAGTGACTTGCCCAGGATCACACAGCTAGGAAGTGTCAAGTGTCTGAGACCAGATTTAAACTCCGATTCTTCTGAATTCAGGGCTAGTATTCTATTTTTTTTTTTTAATTTAATAGCCTTTTATTTACAGGATATATGCATGGAAAACTTTACATCATTAACAATTGCCAAACCTCTTGTTCCAATTTTTCACCTCTTACCCCCCACCCCCTCCCCCAGATGGCAGGATGACCAGTAGATGTTAAGTACATTAAAATATAAGTTAGATACACAATAAGTATACATGACCAAAATGTTATTTTGCTGTACAAAAAGAATCAGACTCTGAAATATTGTACAATTAGCTTGTGAAGGAAATCAAAAATGCAGGTGGGCATAAATATAGGGATTGGGAATTCAATGTAATGGTTTTTAGTCATCTCCCAGAGTTCTTTTTCTGGGCATAGCTAGTTCAGTTCATTACTGCTCCATTAGAAATGATTTGGTTGATCTCGTTGCTGAGGATGGCCTGGTCCATCAGAACTGGTCATCATATAGTATTGTTGTTGAAGTATATAATGATCTCCTGGTCCTGCTCATTTCACTCAGCATCAGTTCGTGTAAGTCTCTCCAGGCCTTTCTGAAATCATCCTGTTGGTCATTTCTTACAGAACAGTAATATTCCATAATATTCATATACCACAATTTATTCAGCCATTCTCCAACTGATGGACATCCATTCAGTTTCCAGTTTCTAGCCACTACAAAAAGGGCTGCCACAAACATTCGTGCACATACAGGTCCCTTTCCCTTCTTTATAATCTCTTTGGGATATAATCCCAGTAGTAACACTGCTGGATCAAAGGGTATGCACAGTTTGATAACTTTTTGAGCATAGTTCCAAACTACTCTCCAAAATGGTTGGATTCGTTCACAACTCCACCAACAATGAATCAATGTCCCAGTTTTCCCACATCCCCTCCAACAATCATCATTATTTTTTCCTGTCATCTTAGCCAATCTGACAGGTGTGTAGTGGTATCTTAGAGTTGTCTTAATTTGCATTTCTCTGATTAATAATGACTTGGAGCATCTTTTCATATGACTAGAAATAGTTTCAATTTCTTCATCTGAGAATTGTCTGTTCATATCCTTTGACCATTTTTCAATTGGAGAATGGCTTGATTTTTTATAAATTAGAGTTAATTCTCTATATATTTTGGAAATGAGGCCTTTATCAGAACCTTTGACTGTAAAAATATTTTCCCAGTTTATTGCTTCCCTTCTAATCTTGTCTGCATTAGTTTTGTTTGTACAAAAACTTTTCAGTTTGGTATAATCGAAATTTTCTATTTTGTGATCAGTAATGATCTCTAGTTCTGCTTTGGTCATAAAGACCTTCCCCTTCCACAGGTCTGAGAGGTAAACTATCCTATGTTCCTCTAATTTATTAATAATTTCATTCTTTATGCCTAGGTCATGAACCCATTTTGACCTTATCTTGGTGTACGGCGTTAAGTATGGATCAATGCCTAGTTTCTGCCATATTAGTTTCCAATTTTCCCAGCAATTTTTATCAAACAGTAAGTTCTTATCCCAAAAGCTGGGATCTTTGGGTTTGTCAAAGACTAGGTTGCTATATTTGTTGACTGTTTTATCCCTTGAACCTAATCTATTCCACTGATCAACTAATCTATTCCTTAGCCAATACCAAATAGTTTTGGTAACTGCTGCTCTATAATATAATTTTAGATCTGGTACAGCTAAGCCACCTTCATTTGATTTTTTTCATTAATTCCCTTGAAATTCTTGACCTTTTGTTTTTCCATATGAACTTTGTTGTTATTTTTTCTACGTCATTAAAATAGTTTTTTGGGAGTCTGATTGGTATAGCGCTAAATAAATAGATTAGTTTAGGTACTATTGTCATCTTTATTATATTTGCTCGCTCAGGGCTAGTATTCTATCCACTGTGCCACCTAGCAGTCCCCTAATTTACAGATTCTTGATTTCTCATTGAGTCATTTCCATTTCTACAATTCTAATTTTTAGTGAATTCTTATCTTGTTAGCTTTTTTTTTTAAATTTCCTTTTGAATTTGGCCAATTGAACTTTTGTATCAGTGTTTTGTTTATTGATTTTTTTTTCCCATTTCACCAGTTCTATTTTTAGGCAATTATTCTTTTTTTTATTTCACCAATTCTGTTTTTCAAGGAGTCATTTTATTTTTTCATTTCACCAATTCTATATTTAAGGAATTGTTTTATTCAGACAATGTTTATGTTTCCTTTAATAAATTCTCTTACAAAGACCTCATTTCCTTTCCCCATTTTTCTTCTAATTCTCTTTTAAAATTCTTTTTGAAATCTTCCAAGAAAGATTTCTAAGTTGCAGACCAACTCATAGTATCCTTTAAGACTTTATCTGGAGATGTTTTGCTTTTAGTGTCCTTAGAGTTTGAGGTCTGTTCTTCCCTGTCTCCCTAATACTTATTGTTTACATTGTCCTGGGGCTGGTGCTGCTAGTTTCCTTCCCTTGCTGAGTGAACATGGCCAAGTACCCCATTATTCTGAGGTCCAGAGGCTCACTTTTGCCTTCTGTAGTTGCATTGGGGGTCTCACAGCTAGTCTGCTGATACACTGGCTTCTGAACCAGAACAATGCTGCTGTAATTTGGCTAAGAGCCTTCCAGTAGTGCAGTACTTCTCCTCTGTGAGCATCCCTGCACTGTGCCTATAATATCTGTTATATATGTTATATATATATAACAATACTATGCCATGTATCCCTTTGCTCACCTGAGACAGAGCTTCCCTGAAGTCCTTCCCGGATATCTTCTGCTGGAAATTTGTTACCCTCTTAATATTTGTCATTCTGTCACTCCAAATCCATTCAGAGGCTTCAATGAAGCGGCCATCTTAGACTTTGATAGAGACAAGTTATGTAATGTTTTAGATATCAGTATTGCTTGGCATTTTCAATGTTTGATGATGTTCCATATATATAATAAATTTGGATGAATGAAAGAATTAATTGCTGTGGTGAATGGATGGATAGAATCTAAGTTATAGGGAAGCTCAAAAGTCATCCAGTTCAATTTATAGAATTTGGTTTCATGTTCTTTCTGTTCCCTGGAGAGAGTTCATTGAGACTTCACTGCACTGTTGGGAGTAGCAAGTTGTTTGCAAAAGAAGGAAATGAGAGAAGATAGCTTTCCTAGAAATGAAGATAGGAGACAACAAGAACTTTGAATTGAAAATACAAAAGAAAAAATAAACCTACAAACAGTAATGCATTTGAGAAGCTTGAAGGGGGCTGAATGACAACCAAAAACATATAATCTGATAGATGAAGATAAAAATACCCCTTCAGGCTTCCATTTTCTTGAAGGGCAACAGAAGAAGAAAACAAAGTCAAATGCAGAGAAAAGAGAATAATTTTCTTTGTTGATTTTTAGCAGAGAAAAAGGGAGAAAAAAGGGAAAATGTTCAGGAAGAAATGTTGAAGAAAGAGTTAAAAACTTACTATTTCATAAAATAAAAATATTATTCAAACAAGAATCTTTGTGCTAATCAAACTGTAGTCATATTCTAGGTGTTTTTTTATCTAAATTATTCAATTAGTCTACAACTTCATTTTGTAGCTAGTACTAGATTGTTTTCATAATTATTGTTTTGAAATATAATTTAAAATCTGCAATTACTGGGCTGACTTCCTTCACATTTTTCTCTACTAAATATCTGTGGGCATGAAACACCTGGCTTTCTTTGCAGGTTAACTCCCTAATATTTTATAATGCCTACAGTTATTTTAAATGGAATTTCTGTTTCTATTTCTTTCTGCTGTGTTGTACTAGTTATATATGAGGATCAAGGTTATATGAATTTATTTTATATCCTGCTATCTTGCCAAAATAGATTTTTATGTGAATCTTTCCAGTTCTCTAAATATACCATCATATTACTTGTGAAAATGAGTTTTATTTTCTCAATATCTATTTTATTCCTTCATTCTTTCTCTTGCCTTATTGCTGTCACTAATTGAATAGTAGTGGTGATAATGAACATCCTTCCTTCAATCCTGATTTTGTTAGAAAGGATTTTAGTTTATCCCCATGACAAATAATCTGCTCTCGTTTTAGATAAATGATACTTATTTTTAGAAAAACTATTTATTTCTATGATTTCTAGTTGTTTATTAAGAATGGGTGTTATAGTTTGTCAAAATATTTTTCTGCATCAAATGAGAACATGATTTTTGACTTTTTTGATTATTGATATGGTCAATTATGCATATGTTTTTGCTAATATTGAACCAGACTTGCTTTCCTCATACAAATCTAACTTATGCATAACGTTAAGATCTTTGTGATATAATCCTATAACCTCCTTGCTATTATTTTATTTAAAATTTTTGCATCAATATTAATTTTAAAATTGGCCTATTTTATTCTTTATCTTTTTTATGCTTTCTCTGATTTAGGTATCAAATTTATGTCATATAAGGAATTTGGTAGAAGTCCTTTATTTTTTTAAACAGTTTATATAAGCATAGGGATTAATTTTTCCTTTTCCAATTAATTTTTTGTATGTTTCCACCATCCTTTATTGATTGAATTTTTTATTGCATGATAATCTTAAAAGGATGGATTCAATATTTTTGCTTCTCTGCATTTCTGAGGGTTTTATTCCTTACTACATGGTAAATTTTTGTGGATGTACTATATACAACCAAGGAAAAATATACTATGTTCTTCTCCCTTTCAATTTTCTTCACAGGTCAATTTTATTTATGTTTTCTAAAATTCTACACAGTTCAACTTCTTATTTTATAAGATTTGTCTAGATCTGAAAGAGCAAAACTGAGGTTTCCCCATTATTACAGTTTCACTATTTCTTTCTTTATTTATTTAATAATTAAATATTTTAATATTTTAACTTTTTTTTTTCTTTTAGGAATGTGGATGCCTTTGGACATATATGTTTATTACTGACTTTACTTCATTATTCTTTCATTATCTATATTGCCTTTTAGCATGCTGTATTTTCCCTACTTCTCTCTTTTAATTAGATCTATTTTTGTTTTTGCTTTGTCAGAGATCATGGTTGCTGCCCCTGCTTTTTATTTTTCATTTCAGCTATAGCATAATGGATTTTACTACAGCCCTTTATTTTAATTTTGTGTGTCTCACTTTCAAACATGTTTTTTCCTAAATAATATATTGTGGATTCTGATTTCAAATGAGTTCTGCAATGTGATTCTGTTTTATCCCATTTTCATTCACCATTATGATTACTAACTGTGCATGTCCCTTCATCCTATATATTTCTGTTTATCCTTCCCTCTCTCTCTCTGTCTCCCTCTCTCTTTCTTTCTCTTTCATTTTCTCTCTTCCTCTCTCTTTCATTTTCTCTCTTCCTCTCTCTCTCCCCTTCTCTGTCTTAGCTTTTTTTTCCCCCCAACCTTTTTGTTCTAGAACATTAGAACATAATCAGTTCACACTTATGCCCTCTATGTAGACTCCTTTGAACTGCCATAATAATTATAAAGTTCTTAGAAATCATTTGTACCATCTTTCCATACAGGAATGTAAACAGTTTAACTTTATTGAGTCCCTTATGATTTCTCTTTCATTGTTATCTTTTTATGCTTCTCTTGAGCCTTGTATTTAAAAGTCAAATTTTCTATTCATCTCTGGTCTTTTTATCAAGAATGCTTGAAAATCCTTTAGTTCATTAAATATTCATTTTTCCCCCTGAAGGATTTTACTCAGTTTTGCTGGTTAGGTTATTCTTTATTGTTCTTTATTGTAATCTTTATTGTAATCCTAGGTCCTTTTTCTTTCAGAATATAAGCCCTCTTTTCAGAATATAAACCCTTTGCCTCTTTCATAAGAAACTGCTAAATCTTGTGTGATCCTGTTTATAGCTTCATAGTATTCAAATAGTTTCATTATGACTAATTCAAGTCTATTCACTTTGATCTGGGAGCTCTGGAAGTTGGCTATAGTATTCTTAGGAGTTTTCATTTTGGAATCTCTTTCAGGAAGTGATTGATGGATTCTTTCAATTTCTGTTTTACCCTCTGGCTAGGATATTGGGTCAGTTTTCTTCTATAACTTGAAATAGGATAACTAGTTGTTTTCTCTGATCATGGCCTTGAGGAAATGCAATAATTCTTAAATTATTTCTCTTCAATTTAATTTCCAGGTCAGTTGTCTTTCCAACGAAATATTTCACAGTTTTTGCTCTTGACTTTGTTTTACTACTTTTGGAGTTCTGGTTTCATGGAGTCATTATCTCCCATTTGTCCAATTCTAATTTTTAAGGAATAACATTTTTTAAGGAAATCATAGGACTTATAATGAATTCTATTTTCTATCTTTCCATTTAAGGAACAATATTTTCTGCAGTGAACTTTAGTACCTTTTTCCATTTCATCAATTGTTTTTTATGGAATTAATAAGTACTAGCTAGCTAGCTAGATAAGTACTTCTTTTCTGGAGGCAAAGAATTGGAAATTTAGAGAATGCCCATTATTTGGGGAATGACTAAATAAATTGTTGTATATGATTATGATGGAATACTATTGTGGTATAAGAAATGATAAATAGGACTGCTTTCAGAAAGACCTGGAAAAAACTTCTATATACTGATGCAAAGTGAAATGTACTTTGTATAAAGTAAAAGCAATATTGTTAAAATGATCAGCTATGAATTAATTAAGTATTCTCAGCAATACAATGATCCAAAATAACTCTGAAGGATTTGTAATGAAAAATATTATCCATACCCAGAGAAAGAACTGGTGGTATTTAAATACAGATCAAAGCATACTTTTTTTTAAACTTTATTTCTCTTGAGGGAATTTTTTTGTTCTAAATTTTCTTTCACGACATTACTATTATAGCAATTATTTACATCACTACATATTACCTTTATAAAATTGTTTTCAGGCTTAAAGGGGAATGGGAATGAAGGAAGAATGTGAAACGCAAAGCTTTAAAAATGAATGTAAAAAATTGTTTTTTACATATAACTGGATAAAAATAAAATACTAAATTTAAAAAGTTATTATATTATAAAGTTTTATTTATACCAAGAATTAGGATTGATTAAAATTTAGAAAATTCATGAACACCTTAGAGCATATTAATAACAAATATAACAAAATCACATGATTGCATTAACAGATTTAAAACAAGCTTTGGACATAATGCAAGAATGTGTGGTTTTAAAATGTACTAAAAAGCTTAACTCTAAATGTACTTTTCTAGGCTATGTTGAATTTTATTCATATCAAAATATTTTCTGATAAATACTTGAGGTCTTTCTAGTGAGATATTTGTTTTTGTGATTTTTCAATTTTATTAAAGTTTTATTTTTATGTAACATAAATTTATGTATCACTCTCATTTCATGACAGGTCTCTTTTAATAAAGTAAAATATTTAAATAAAAACTAATAATACAGTGACTTTATGTGAAAGTACATGTAACATTTGATGTCTGTAGCAATCTGCCCCTCTTTCTACTTTTCTATTTAAAAAAATAGAAATCTGTAATAGAAATGGGTAGAGGAAATAATTTCCTTTAGCAAATATGCGTAGTCAAGCTCATATTTTTCTCATTCCACACTCTAAATCTAACAGTTTTTATAATGGATAATATATTTCATCACTGATCCACTGGAATCATAAATGGTCAATCAATATATTGATCATAGATCTTATACTTTTAAAAGTTTTTAAATTGTTATGACTATTCTCATTTCATTCTTCCTAATTTTATAAAAATTCTAAAGATTATCCATTTTCATAACATTGATATGCTATATATTGTTCTTTTGAGGTCTGCTCATTTCATTCTGCATCTTTTCATGTCTTTCCATTTTTTCTTTTGAAAATGATCTTTTTCTTCATGTATTACAACAATAATAATTTATTGTAATCACATACAATTTATTTAGCATTCCTCAATTTCGATATGTTTTTAGTTTCCTATTTTTTGGAGTCCAAGTCAAAAATAAAAAGTATGCCCATTCTAATACTTATTATTTGATATATATATATCACAAAATTCTAGATATTGTTTTACAAACACACACACAAATTAGAAAGAAAACAGATAAAGAAATTGTTTAGGGGGAAAAAGCATAGTCAAATAAGAAAAAAAATTTGGCAGTTGTCATAATAGTTTATCTAAAAAACCTAGGAATTTTATTAAAATAATTAAAGCAATTAAAAATTTCATTAAAGTAGCAGGATATATTATATAACAACAAAATAATTACCTTTCATCAACAAATTTCAACATTAGAGAAGGAAAAAATAAATTCTATACAAAAGAACTACAGAACATAAAATTATCTTGGAGTTCACCTACTAAGACAAACATAGGAATTATGTCATTACAATTATAAAATGCTATTTACAGAAGTAAATAAACCCTTAAAGCATTGGAAAGTGTTCAACTTTTCAATATGGAATCTGCTAGTTTAGTTAATGCACATATTTAGTGCTATATCAATGAAACTATCATGCTGTTTCTTTATTAAATGAGACCAGTCTTTCTCAAACATTTTGGTCTCAGAACTCTCATATTCTAAAATTATTGAAAACCCTCCTGCCCCAAAGAAATTTTGTTAATATGTGCTATTTCTATTGATATTTATCTTATTAGAATTTAAATCATTTTTGTATTATTTTTAAAATAGTACATCCCTATGAAAAAGTCTAGGAAAGTGTTAGTATTCTATTGACTTAATCTAATAAAAATACTCTCTAGAAGCAATCATTAATATAAAATGAAATGTTGAAAGTAAAAGTGAGAGATTATAATCACTAGCAGTACTAGATATTAAATTAGATTTTTTACAGCAATAATAAAAAGTTGAACAGCAATATCAACTCTACTTGATATTGTATCAAAACTTGGTTTTTAAAAATTGGTTAAAAATTGGTTTAAAAGAAGTTAATTAATGGACCAGAATGAATCATATATAATAGCATAGTGTTAGGTAAATCAAAAAACATCAACTACTGGTAAGGTTCCTATTTGACCAAAAAAAATGCCAAGTAAAATGGAAGATAGTCTGACAGAAAATAGTTTAAAAATCACTCTCTCTCTCTCTCTCTCTCTCTCTCTGATATCAACCAAAATACAGTCTAAATAGATAAATGATCTAAATATAATGGGTCATGTAATAAGCAGATTAAAGAAGAAATGAATGAATGGAAGAAGCTGACCACTTTTTTGATATACTGGAATGACGGTCCTTACATACATAAGTTGGATTAAATGAAAACACAGCTCCTTAAAAAACCTTAAATATTGTAATTCTGTTGTATTTTAACAATGCTGAAAATTAAAAAGAGCCTGTCCAATTAATTAAATTTTGAAATTAAACAAATAGATAAATCTGTGGATATAAAAATGATGAATAAATAAAATGGACAATTAAAATCAAAAGTCTTTTTGCAAATAAAAATATTTGGAATTAGAAAGGAAATATTTTTATGGGAAAAATCAGCAGTTTTCTTTGATAAATGGCTGATATCTGAGATGTATAAATAGTTGATACAAATATATAAGAACAAAAATCATTCTTCAAATAAATTAATGTTCAAAGGGTATAAACAGTTTTCAAAGAGATAAAGGCAAGCTATCAATAATTTTATGAAACTATAATATCACTAATAATTGTAAATCAAAACAAGTGAGATTTATCTTATACACAGGAAATTGAAAAAAATGACCAAAGTAAATGTTGAATAAGCTGTAGAAGACTATTCATATTAATACATTGTAAGAGAAGTTGTGAACTAGTTCAGTCATTCTAGAAAGTATTTTGAAATTGTACTAAGGAAGTAGAATACTTACTTCAATACTCCATAGCTAGGTAAATAGCTCCAAAGAGGTCAACAATTGTAAAGTCCACTCTCTGAAGATCCTTATTCCAACTCCTATTCTCACAAATGACTCTATCCTTGAGCACATCTAGGTTTGATCTCCTGATAAAGGTTGCAGAGATGTCCATGAGGAACTGGGGATGATTCTTTAATGCTTTCAGCTCACTTATTAAACATTGTGCTTCCTTCACCAAGGTTTCAGTGGAAAATCAGTTCATCAGCCAGTCTTTAGAAAGAGGTATTTACTAAGTTAATACATTTAAGAAGTTTGTATAAAAAGTCATTTTCATGTTGGTGTTAAGTACTCTTTCAGAAGTACAAATAGTTTCCTGGGAAAAGTGAACAAAATAACAAACAGGTAATTACTAGATCCTGGTTATTGGAATTTTTTTCCTATTCATGGATTTCTCAAGAAATTGTCCTTAAGCATGATAAATCTCTATCCTGTCTGTCCTTGGGGTTCCAATACAGAGATTACTACAAGCCACTTCTATAGCTGATAGATAATTCTGGGAAGACGAGAATTCCAATTCTTCTTGGTCCCATTAAATTACACAAGATTCTTCTTAAAGAAGAAGTAGGGTCAACAAGCATTTATTAAGTACCTAATATGTGACAAGCATTTCACTAGGCATTAAGAATAGAGGGTGACATTAAAACAAACAAACAAACAAAAAATGTTACACTCCAGAAGCTCATAGCCTAATGAGAGAGAGAGTAAACATTTAGGATAAATTGGAGGTAATAATATAGAGAACACATACAGGGAACTAAGGGTTCAAAAGTGGTCATTATCTATGAAAATAGATAATTATCAAAATACTGAAAAAAAAGTTCCATTCTACATATGTTTTGCTACTAACAGTTTTATACATAATTATTCTTAGTAAGAGAGCACTCATTTGAGTATGATGTCAAGATTGCTATAAATTTGATTTGAATTCTACTATCTTTTATTGTGTTATATCTTTTTTTAAATTTTTTAAGCTTTTGGAGTGAAGGGTCTGGATCTATGTTTTCACAAGGAACTGCTGGTAAGGAAACTCCTACCAATACCAATAAACATGTTTTCTATAACTCAGAGCATTAGAGAACTGAATGAGGCCATTAATCTTTCACCATCCTCAACTGTAGTATTTAATATATGACATTATCTTTTAATCCAATAATGCCCTCAATAACATCTTTCTCTGCTTGGAAAGAACAAATATTTCTAGCTAAAGTAGTTTTGGGGTCTTTTGGCCTTCTTGGTATGGCAATTATTTAACTTCCCTTAAACATTTTCAGGAAGTAGTGTTAATTGGGGTCAACATTTTTCTTTTTGTTTGCTTGTTTGTTTTCCCACTGTCTATTTTCAACATCTGCTGACCCATTGAATAGGTCGTATTGAAGATGTTTCAAGTTTTTTAATTGTCTTCTCATTAATAAGGTTTCTTAGTAATTTGATGTTGATTTGCCCTTTCCCCTAGCTAATCAATAGTCTGACTGCACATGATGGACTGATTTTGCATGACTTCTTCATCAATAATGAGTCATTTTCTGCCCATTAAGATATAGTCAATTTCACTTTTTGTGAGATTGTTCAGTGCTTGACATATTCAATGCTACCATCTCTCTGGATGTCTACTATCCATCTTCTGCTAGCAAAAATCCATATTTAATAAGCATGAGACTTTCGAGTAGCCAATAGACACTTGCTAACAAAAGAATAACATTAGAAAAAGTCTTGGGTTTGGAGTCAAAGGATGTTGATTCCACTATTAGATTTGTCACATATTACCTGTGAGACTTCAGGTAAATTACTCCTATCTCTGATCCTTGGTTTACTCTTATGTATAACCGGGGTTTGGATAGAAGGTTTAACAATGTAATTTTTCAAGTTGCTTATTATAGTTAAAAGAACACAGTCACTTAAGTTAGAGAGGCAGAAAAATATGCCTCTACATATCATATCTTTGTGACCTTGAACAATTCATTTAAATTTTATAGATTTTAGATTTTTCATTTCCAATTTAGGTTTAGAGGGCTTTGAGTGTAAATTTTAGGTTTAAATAGATGATTTAATGCTTATAGCTAGAAATCCTATGATCTTCAAAGTGAAGAGGTCTATTTCAGGTGGATGAAATTATTATACTGATGAATCAAATGAATATTGTTTAAATTATTCAATACTAAGTAATTAGAGTTTAATATAAAACTATATGCATTTCTGATATCATTTGCAGGCTTTTTGAAGTTGGGGACTATCTTGGGTCTTCTTTTATAGTTCTGGGACTTGAAACATAATAGACAACAAATGTTTATTGATTCACTGAGAATAAATAATTCTTAAAAAGTTAACTTTTGGTGAAATAATATGTCATCATTAATTTCTACACATTGTGAACAGCACTGGGAATATGTATATAAAAATGTAACAATCCCTGACCTCTGGAAGACTGAATTCTAGTAGAGGGAAGCAAAATAAATGCAGAAGAGCGGTCCCTAGAGAAGGAGTTAAAGAAGGAGGAATAGGGAGTTAAAGAGAAGGTGACTTAATCACTATTGTAACTGAATCCTTTTCAGAAGTAATTGTATTACTCATTTGATTACATTACCAAAACAAGAAGCAAAAAGTTGAGAAAAGAAAAAGTGTTAAATACAATGAGAGCAATATAACACAAGTATATAGCTAGATGAAAAGTGAATCATTCTCTGGTATGAAATGGTCCAGAAACAGTCTATTTGAGTTTATACTTATTTATTCATTCTTTTGTCTAGAAATTTCAGTCCCATGGCAGCAGTATCACCTAAGGACATGGTTTCTAGAGGCATTGCCTGGAGCAGTAGTGTCTAACTTAAAAAGAAACGGGATTCATTAAACTATACATGAGGATTCCTGTTCGCTGTATATTGAATTAGAAAATCACATATTATTATTTGTGCTTTGTTGTATTTTTAAAAAATTTTTATTAAATGTGTTCCAATTAATCTTTATTTTATTCAGATATACCCAAGAATATTGTGGGCCTCACACAACTAAGTAGGTCCTATGTTTGACATCTTTTAACAAGATGCTTTTTCTACATGGGGAGAAGCAGTTCCCTGGATGGAATGTGCAGCATGATCTATTTTGGGGCAGTCCAGGTACAGTGCCTTTGGACTCACTTGGTCACTCACATATCAAGACAGTTCAGCCCCAAAAACATGATCCCCAAAGTTAAGTTAAAAGAGGAACAGAACTCAAAAAATCTGGGTTTTAGTGTAGGCTTTGTCACCGCATTATAACATTCCATTTCTCAAAGTCTTTTGTTCAACTATAAAATGGAGATGAAAATATATCTGTAATCTATATTCCAGGATTACTGATCTGAAGAGAGTTTATGTGGAATAAAACACTATAGCTATGGGGGCTGTGATAAGGAATTCTGGAAGTAGAAATTTGCTCCCTTTTACACAAAAGACAATAGAAAACAAAGCCATTTTAGTATATTGTTCAGTCCTTCATAAAGAAAATAGTAGCTCAGAGAATCTATAGATTTGCCTAAGATCTCACGGAAATGAGGGAAGATATTTGAAATCAGGACCCAATATGTAGAAACAGGATATACACTGAATACCAGATGTAAGTAAAGGGCCTGAAATTCAAGGAATGGGATGTCAGATACAGTAACAGGCAGGCCGACTTTCTGACAGTTCTCAAGTCATATGGTGTAGGTGGTACTTTATGCAAAAGATCAACTCCTCCCTGCTAAGGATAATGGAAGGCAGAAAAGAATTCAGAACTGAAGAGAAATTCAAACATCATCAGTCAAAATCATTCCTTTTGATAATAAAAAATCTGGATCTTAGAGACGTTGAGATCCCATAACCAGTGTCAGGATGATGTTAGATATGAAACTGCACCCAAAAGGCCACGAACACAGTTCAAAGAAAATCTCATCCATCAAGATTTCTCATCTTCTCTTTGAGACCTTCTCTTCTATCTAAAAATAATCCTTGAGTACCTTATGGAAAACTGAAAAAAAAAAAGGAAGACAAAGCTTTCTTCCCACTCTTGAGAAAAGTGACTCTTTCTGTCTCCCCAGATGTCCTTACTCCTACAAGAGCAACATTCAGAAGTAGAAAGTCTCCAGGTGTCCAGTGGGCTCTGTTGCTGATATTGTATTTTTACTTAATTTCCTAATAATTTTCTTTTTCTTCCTTGGCCAGAAAGAAAAGAGCTCTTTTGGAAGTTGAGTATCGCCACTGGAATACACTACAGAGTCAGTTCTGTGTATATGTATCTCCTTTCCCAAGCTGTTTGTTTTTCATAATTTTCTTTCATCACTCTCATTTTACTTCCTGTTTTTTTCTTCTATCTCTCTTTCTTGAATTTCAAAATCCTTTTTGAGTTTTTCCATGGTCTGAGACCAATTCATATTTTCCTTGGAGGCTTTGGATGCAGGAACTTTGAATTTATCTTCTTTTGAGTATGTGTTTTGATCTTCTTGTCACCATAGTAACTTTTTATGATCAGAACTTTCTTACTGTTGTTTGGTTATTTTCCAAGTTTATTATTTGACTTTTAACTCTTTGTTAAAGTGGGCTCTGCTTCCAAGGCAGAGGTCACAATTTCCCAGGCTTCAGGGGTTTTGTGCAGCTGTTTTCAGAGATATTTTTAGGGACTTGTACGTTTTCAGTATTCCAAGATAGTCTGATTTAAAGGAGACCTGTTTATTTCTCTCCTGGCTGGTGCTCTCGTCTGTGAGAGACCACCAGCATTCTTTTTAAGATCTGGAACTCTGAGGAAGGTCCCTTGGCAAGTCCTGGCCTGCTGTTCCTCTTCCTCACAGTGTGACTGCCACAGAGGACTCTGACCCAGATCTAAGTATGGACAAAGAAAGTCCTGCAATCTTCTGATTAACTGTTTAACTCCCTTCCTGTCTGTGGGTTGATAACTCTAGAAGCAGTCACTCTACTGCTGACTCAGTGTCCCAAAGGCCTGCTTCTAGGTTTGCAAGGCCTGTGTTGAACTGTGTGCTTCACCCTAACCCAAGTGCTACAGATTTTTCCTGCTGACCTTTTAAATTGCCATGGGCTAGGAAACTATCTCACCCTGTCCTTTTGTGGATTCTACTCCAATAATTTTTATGTTATCATTTAAATATATTTGGAGATATTTGGGGAGAACTCAGGGCTTTTCTCCATCATCTTGGCTCTACTCACTTTAATTCTCTATTTCATTTTCTTTCAATTATTTCAGAATTAGTTTTTCAATGAGATGAACTAATTTTCTCTCCTTCCCCCTCCCTTTCTTCATTTCTTTGGCAAAAGAGGCAGATTTTTAGTTTCTTATGAACAGACAATTCTCAGATGATGAAATTAAAGCCATCTACAGTCATATGAAAAATTGCTCCAAATCACTATTAGTTAGAGAAATGCAAATTAAAACAACTCTGACCACCTCACATCTCTCAGACTGGCTAAGATGATGAGAACAGATAATGATTGATGTTGGAGGGGATGTGGGAAAACCGGGACACTAATACATTGTTGGTAGAATTGTGAACTTATCCAATCATTCTGGAGAGCAATTTGGAACTATGCTCAAAGAGCTATAAAACTGTGCCCTGGGGGAAAGTCTTGCTTTGATCCAGCAGTTCCACTACTGGGTCTATATCCCAAGGAAGTCATAAAGGAGGGAAAAGGACCCACCTGTGCAAAAATGTTTGTAGCAGCTCTTTTTCTGGTGGCAAAGAATTGTGTGAAGTCTGGGTTAGTCCCCTGGAAACCTCAGGATCAGCTGGAGTCAGGATAAGCAAAAGTCCTTGGTCTTTAGGGGGAGAAGTGAAGGGGATGGGCAAGACTGCCACAAGCTCTCCACAACCTCCTTTCTCTTGGTCCACCTCCAAAGTGACTCTAGCTCATCTCACTCCTTCTCCTAAACTCTCTTTACCAAAGCTAGCATTAACTGTGAAAAGAGACATTCCAAACATTCTAATAGAGTTATTGTCCAATAGGTAATTAGCCTTAAGTGCTTGGTTGTCTGATTCAAGTGCACCTATTCAAGTTTCAGCCCTTTACATAATTGGAAAAGGAGTAGATGGCCATCAATTGGGGAATGGCAGAACAAGTTGTGGAATGTGAAGATAATGGAATATTACTGTTCTAAGTGATGAACAAGCTGATTTTAGAAAGTCCTGGAGAGATTTACACTAACTAATGCTGAGTATCCAAACTAATGCTGAGCTCCAAACAAGCAGAAGCAAGAATACACTGTACACACTAACAACAAAGATTGTGCCATGCTGAGAAGAATCAAGTTTTTCAGAGCAAGACTAAAAGAGATTTCTGAAAACAAGTCTGCATATGGTACAAATTCTTTAACTCAAAGAATTGAAATCAGAAGACTTTTCAATCAAAATGACTGCAAAGATGAGCTAGTTCAAATCTCTCCTTTTACAATTGTGGATGATTTTACAAATGGGGAAAGTTAATCCTTAAGAGTAAATTAAGAGTGAATTCATCAAGGTCACACAGAAATGAAGCCATCCTTTATACCTTTTCTACAATCCAGTTTGCTAGAGATTTGGAAACATTTCAAGGCTTCAATTACACTATTAATCAAATCCACTAAAAAGATGAATCAATAATAAACCTAAACTTATGTACAATATAAACCCTCTGTCTCTCTTCTGAGATCTTTTCCACATCATTAGCTGCCTGCTAACCCCCTTCACTTGGATGTTACTGTCATTCCAAATACCATATGTCCAAATCGAAACATTTCATTTCCTTGGAAAACCATTCCTCCTTCAAGCTTCCTTGTTTCTCCTGAAGGTACCATCACAATTCCTGTCACTGAGGTTTCCAGTCTCATAATTCTCTCTCTCTTCCACCTTCATCACTTGCCTTCTATTAAATGATCAAATCCTGATGTTTCTACCTTCACATCACCTCATATCTTTCTCTTTCTTTCCAGTGATACAGGTGCTACTTACATTCAGTTCACCATCTATTGTCAGTTAGGTTATCTATAAAATTTTTTTTAACCCATTTCTGGTCTTTCCCTTTCAAATGCACATAACTGACAGAAAGCTAATATAGCAAAGTGATATACTCCTACTTAAAAATACTATTGGTTCCCTATTGCCTATTGTCTTTGTATCTCAGTGGCTAAAGCAGTGACCTTGTACAGAAAAGGTTCTTATTATTTATTGAAGGTAAATAATTTCAATATCAACATTACCAGGTGGACTTGGGTGGTGTACAAAAACCAAATAAATGATATGGTGTGACAGATCTCAAAATTATGGAGAAAATGCTGAATATGGAAACTATAAATTACAAGCCTAAAGAATGACATCCTTTCCTTGAAGGGTCACATTTTATATATAAGGACACCTTGACCCAGAAAGGCTAAATAATTTATTTAGAGTTATATAAACAGATACTTTGGTGTACAGACATGATTAGAACACAGGTCTCCTGTCCTAAATTTAGTTCACTTTCTACTTCTATTCACTTTCTTTGGTCTCTACTTTGTCTGTTACTCTTCCCAGTTTCAATACCATAAATACGATGTCCCTCAGAGAATAAGCTCATCACTTGTATTTGTTTATTTGTTGGAAGTAAACAATTAAGTGATTGGCTCAGGATCACAAGCTAGTAAATGACTGAGGTCCAGAGCCAGTGCTCTATTCACTGCAGCACTTCGATTCTAAACTCACCACCATGCTGCAAACTCAAGCCTTGACTGCCCCCACCTCAGCCTTCCTTCCTCTCTGACTAAAAGGCTGGGAAAAAGAAGGCAGACGATGGACCCTCTGCTTTAATTCCACAAAATAAAATGCTTCAGTATCAGGTCACCCCTGACTCCCCTCTCCTCTTCTGGGATATTGTTTCTCCATTTAGATCATAAGCTCAGTCTTTCTTTTTTATTAATTGTATGTGCAGCACTTAGCAGAGAGACAGAGACAGAAAGAGAGCAAGAGAGACAGAGGCAGAGAAGGAGAGAGAGAAGAACAAAGAGAGGGAGAAAGAGACAAAAACCCTAAGTTCTTTGCAAATGTAAACATTTTAATTAAATGTGTTATTATGATAATGTAAACATTAGAATCAATATGTCCTAACTGCTTCAGATTCATTATTGTTGCTGCTTTTTTAAAATAATATTTTATGTTACAGATTGGTAAAGGAATATGATCAGTTTGAATGTCCTGAATCATTTAATAATTTCCTTCCCTGTAGATCAGATCCCTGAAGGTAGCTTTGAGGTAGTGGAAATGAATGTCTGTGGCTCTTCCTAGACTAAGTTGCAGTTTATATTGCCTGCTGGAAAATGGGTACATAAGAAAGATGGTGTATAACTGCTAATTTCCCATGGGTGTCATTTCCTGATATCATCATTGGGCTTATCTGAATAGTTTTCAGATATAATCATTTCAGTTCTGATAACAGTTCTCAAACAGTTTTAATTATGGTTAATTAAACTGACCCATATGTCAAGTTGGTAATTTAAAAGGCATGGTAGACTGATTTTTAAAAAACCTATAGAGTAGGCAAAGTTCATTCTTCTTTTCTTTCTCCTCCTTATCTTTTCAGTTACCCAAATTCTGAGTCTTTGAGTCATTCCTGACTTTTTTCTTTCCAAACCGCTGTATCTAACCAGTTGTTAAATTTATTGATCCTGACTTCACAAAACCTTTTATATCCATTTACTTCTTTCTATTCAACATTTTCTCCCTAATTTAGGCTTCCATTAATTCCAGCCTGAACTATTGAAATAATCTGGCAATTAGTCTCCATCACTCCTGTCTCTCCTCATTAATTTATCCTTCACACAGAAAAAAAAAAATTCCTAGAATAGATTTCAGACCACATTATCTCTATTCTTATAGGAATAAGAGACATTCACAAATACAAACATGCATGCATATATATGCACACAACACCAAAAATAAACCAACATAATTACTGATTCCCTATTACTTCTACTAAGAAGTATAAAATCCTCAGCCTGGAATTTAAAGCACTCTGTAATCTGGGCCTTCCCTTTCATATACCACCGACTTGACCATCTTCCCTTTTACCTTGATGTTGACAAACCAGGACTCTTACCCCAAGAGCCTTGGAAATAGCAAACATCAGACTTACTTCCATGCTAGCATTTATACCCATCATTAAGTAGAGAAATCATTATGAAGAGGAGGCCCATTACCACTATTAATTACTGGCCAAATGCTATTAATATGAAGAATAAGACCTTTGGGTAAGGTAACATGATGACCAATGGTCCTATATTCCCAATCTTGCTTCTAACCACAGTTATGATCCAGGGAAGCAATTCTAATGGAGGAAAGACTAGCCAACCCCATCAACTTTTAGCCACCTGTCCTTTACAGGGTAGGCATTTACAGGGAGCTGAAGCACTGAGGTAGGAGGAAGAAAAAGGAGTCAGCATGCTCAAGACAGTTCCAGCAATAAACTCTCTGACCCTGACCTTCTTCTCAGACCCTGTTGGAGACAGCTCAAGATCTTGAACTCTAGAACAGCCTTTGAAACAGCAACACTTCTTGCCTCGTGCCCTCAGCCACCATCTTGGGCAGTGTTCTCTGTGAAGATTCAGTTAGGCAACTGCTCTGCAAGTAATACTCACATCTCTTCAGTACCTAGGAAAGTTCTTACTACCAAAGTCATGGACACCATCAAATGATTCAATATCAGAAAGTGATATGATTGCATCAAGGGAAATGCCATTTAAAAAAAGTTATTAGTATCTGATTTCAGAGGCAGACCCAGGACCCAGGAATCTTTCCATTATTAACAGCTGAAACACTCCATATTTGTTTTCCCCATTTAAATGTGAATTCTTTAAGAATAGGGTCTGTCCCTATAGAGGAGGAAGGAATTTGTGAGCAAAGAAGAACTAGAGAACATTATTGATCACAAAATAGAACATTTTGATTATATCAAAGTGTGATAAGCTTTTGTACAAACAAAACTAATGCAGACAAGATTAGAAGGAAAACAATAAACTAGGAAAACATTTTTACAATCAAAGATTCTGATAAAGGCCTCATTTCCAAAATTTATAGAGAATTGACTCTAATTTATAAGAAATCAAGCCATTCTCCAATTGATAAATGGTTAAAGGATAAGAACAAACAATTCTCAGATGAAGAAATGGAAACTATTTCTAGCCATATTAAAAGATTCTCCAAGTCATTATTAATCAGAGAAATGCCAATTAAGACAACTCTGAGATCCCACTACACACCTGTCAGATTGGCTAGAATGACAGGGAAAGATAATGCGGAATGTTGGAGGGTATGTGGGAAAACTGGGACATTGATGCATTGTTGGTGGAGTTGTGAACAAAACCAGCCATTCTGGAGAGCAATTTGGAACTGTGCTCAAAAAGTTATCAAACTGTGCATACCCTTTGACCCAGCAGTGCTACTACTAGGCTTATACCCCAAAGAGATACTAAAGAAGGGAAAGGGACCTATATGTGCCAAAATGTTTGTGGCAGCCCTGTTTGTAGTGGCCAGAAACTGGAAACTAAGTGGATGTCCACTGGATGGAGAATAGCTGAATAAATTGTGGTATATGAATATTATGGAATAGTATTGTTCTATAAGAAATGACCAGCAGGAGGATTTCAGAAAGGCTTGGAGAGACGTACATGAACTGATGATGAGTGAAATGAGCAGGACCAGGAGATCATTATATACTTCAACAATGATACTGTATGAGGATATATTCTGATGGACGTGGTTCTCTTCAACAATGAGATGAACCACATCAGTTCCATTTGTTCAGTAATGAATAGAACCAGCTATACCCAGAGAAAGAACTTTGGGAAATGAGTGTGAACCACTACATAGCATTTCCAATCCCTCTATTTTTGTCTGCCTGCGTTTTTTCTTTCCTTCACAGGTTAATTGTACATTATTTCAAAGTCCGATTCTTCTTGTGAAGCAAAATAACTGTATGGATATGTATACATATCTTGTATTTAGCAGACACTTTAACATATTTAACATGTATTGGTCTACCTGCCATCTGGGGGAGGAGGTTCAGAAAGGAGGGGAAAAATTGGAACAAAAGGTTTTGCAATTGTCAATGCTGAAAAATTACCCATGCATATATCTTGTAAATAAAAAAACTATAATAAAAAAAGAGAATAGTGTCTGCCTTCTTTTTTATATGTAACCTTAGGAACTCAGCACAGTTTTTTAAAAGAATATGTTTAATATATATTTCATTTATTCATTCACTTAAGTACTTCCTATTATAATAAAACTTGATTGTAGCTGTTCTATAGTCTATATAATTCTGTCATACTTCTTGACTTTGTATACAATACAACTGGAACAACACTTTATATCTTATAGTATTTCTAGCATCTTTAAAAGCATAGTTCAGGTACTACCCTCTATATTATAAAGACTTTTTTGATCATCTCATTCCCTAAGTCATTAGCAGTCCTTCCTTCTTGTATGATTAGTCATTTTTAATTATTTACATAGAAGCCTTATGACCTCCAGTAGAATGGAAGATGCTTGAGGGCATTTTTGTCTTTGTATTTCCATTAATATACAGTGCCTTGCATGTTGTGGGAGCTTGAAATACTTTCTTGAATTATCATCATTATAAACATCAACAACACTATGATCGCTAGTTTCTGCCAATAATCCCAAAGAATGATTTAGTATTGCTACCCATTCCACGAACCAAAATCATAACTTTCCTATAACTCTGTAATTTCATGAGCTACTGTGATTAAGACAACAAAAATATGTGTTGCCATATGATCAGCTGTCTAACAAAGTCCCTGTCTGCATTTTCGAACCTTAGATATTAGATCCATGTTCTGTCTCTAAGTTTATACTCCCAGCCTGTCTATATGGGAAAGATCTGCTACAGTTTGGGAATTACCAGCATAACATTCAAAAACCCATGATCTACAAGAGGAATTGTTTACAAGAGAAAAAAGTCATTGCATCAATATTTATGATAAAATTCAGATACATAAGATAGAGAGGGAATTAACAAAAATATATATAAAGAAGATCTTTTTCTCAGTAATTAATAAATAGTTCTGAAAAGGACAAATATAAATAGCAGCAATGAGAAAAATTACTTACAAACACTAATAAGAAAAAATTAAAATTAAATCAGCTCTTAGTTTTTTTTTTCTTCTCACAAATAGGAAAAAAACCAGGATTGGAAAAAAAATTAAAGAAATAATCAAGGTGAGAGGATCTATGGAAAGATGGATTTTTATCTATTTTTATATCTTTATCTATTGGCAGAACTATCTCAGAATCATAAATGAAAATTGGAAGTCATCTTAGAATCCATTTAGCCCAAATCCCCCATTTTACAGATGATAAAATTGAGATCCAGGGAGAATGACTCACTAAAGATCAAATAGATAGTAAGTGTCAGAAGGAGAATTTGAACCCAGTCTTCTGATTTCAATCTTGTGGAAATGTGGGGTAAAATAACTAAAATTGCGATACCCCAAAATACTAAGCATATCAGATATTTGAACAATAAAAATGTTAGTTAAAGATAAAATAAAAAATTATATATATATATATACATATATATATATCACAGTAGAACTTTTATATTAATAAAGAAATGGACAAGAGTTAGTGTTCATACACTAGGCTTAGTCTGTGTAAATAAATGGTGGTAGATAATGTAAAAGAATATTATTGAACCATGTCACAGCTTCTCTATGGCGGTAAATATTTTTGTTGCTGTTGTTGAAGCAATCAGGGTTAAGTGACTTATCCAGAGTCACATAGCTAGTAAGTGTCTGAGGCCAAATTTGAATTCAGGTCTTCCTGACTCCAGGGCTGGTACTCTACCCACTGCTGCCCTTGTAACTCCAATGTTACATGACTTCTTGTTGTCCTTCATTCTCAAAAAGGATCAAAGTGCCATCACTAAAATGTTAAGGTCAAATTGGTGTGAATGACTGTGGCTAATCAACCAATATGAGCTCAGAATGGTGCCCACAGACCAGACACGGGTCAGTCCCTACAAACATTTGGGATGGCTTCTCTAACTTTGCATAGGAAATTACTATGGTGATAAGGAATACACATTCAGAAGATGATAACAAAGTATAAATTCCTACATCCAAATACTCCAAAAAAATAAGAATTGGTCTTCGACTATGGAAAAAAATCAAAAGGGAATTTGAAAACCAGATAAGAGAGAGAAAAGGAAAATTGGGAAGAGAAATGAAAGTAATGCTAAAGAAAATACAAAATGAAAAGGATCCTTAAAAAGCCATATGGGAAAGAAGGTATAAAAGCTCACTAACATAAAATAATTCTTTAAAAATTAGAATTGAACAAATGGAAGCTAATGAATTTATGAGAAATCAAGATACAATAAAACTATCCAAAAGACTGAAAAAGAACGAAAAAAGAAGTGAAATATCTCATTGAAAAACATTGACATAGAAAATAGAACCAGGAGAAATGATTTCAAAATTATTATTCTAGCTGAAAGCTGTGATCACAAAAGATCATAGACATCATATTTCAAGAAATTATCAAGGAAAACTGTCCTGATATTCTAGAACCAGAGGGTAAAATATAAATTGAAAGAATCCACAAATCAACCTCCTGAAAGAGATCTCGAGATGAAACTCCCAGGAATATTCAGGGACTCCCAGGTAAAGAAGACAATATTCCAAGTATCCAGAAAGAAACAATTCAAGTATTGTGAAGTCACAGTCAGGGTAACACAAAATTTAGCAGCTTCTATATTAAAGGATCAGAGAGCATAAATATAATATTCCAGAGCAATGGAGCTATGATTACAACCAAAAATCATCTATAAAGCAAAACTAAGGATAATCCTTTGGGGGAAAAGGTGGATATTCAATGAAATAGAGAATTTTCAAATATTTGTGATGAAAAGATAAAAACTAAATAGAGAATTTGATTTTCAAATGCAAGACTCAGGAGAAACATAAGGAGGTAATCAGAAAAGGGAAATCATAAGGGACTTCAAAAGGTTTATCTGTTTACATTTTTATATGGGAAGATGATACTTGTAATCATAAGAACTTTATTATTATGGTGGTTAGAAGGAGTTTGCATAGACAGAGGGCACAGGTGTGAGTTGAATATGAAAGGATATTTAAAAAATAAAATAAAATCAATGAATGAGAGAGGAATAACTGGGAGAAGGAGAAAGGGAGAGGTGGAATAATATAAATTATTTGCCATAAAAGAGACAAGAAGAGTGCAGCAAGATGGCACAGTGGCTAGAGCACTGGTCAGAATCAGGAAGAACTGACTTCAAATCTGTCCTCTAACAAGTAATATGTCCTAGTTGTGTGACCGTTGGCAAGTCACTTAACCCCAACTGCCTTGCAAAAAAAAAAAAAACAAACAAGCAAAAAAAGAAAAAAAAATCCCAACAACAACAAAGAGACAAGAAAAAGCTTTTACAATGGAGGAGAAAAGAAGTAAGAGAAGGGGAATGAATAAACCTTACTTTTTTCAGAATTGGCTCTAAAAGGAAATAACACACACACATTCAATATGGGGATAGAAATTTATCTTATCCTGCAGAAAAATAGGGGATAAGAGATAAGAAAAGGGTGGAAGGATGATAAAAGAGAGGGCATCATGGGGAAAAGGCTTGGCAGAAGTCATTGTTGAGAAGGGAGAGAGTGAAAGAAAAGAGAGAATAGAATAAACAGAGGAAAATACAGTTAGCAATAATAATTATGAAAAGAATTTTGAAGCAAGTTTCTTTGAAAAAGCCTTCATTTCGGAATTGTATAGGGAATGGAGTCAAACTAATTTAAAAAATGAGAGCCATTCCCAATTCATAAATGATCAATAGATATGATCTATGCCCAAAGAGTTATAAAATCAAGCACATCATTTGACGTAAGAAAAGAACCTGTATGCATAAAACTATTTATAGCAGATCTTTTCTCAGGACAAAGACTCATCATTTCTTATAGCACAATAATATTCCATAATAAGAAATGATGAGTAGGATGTCATCAGAAAAACCTGAAAAGTTCCCCGTAAGCTCAAGCAAAGTCAAATGTACTGTATACATAATAATAGCAAAATTTTGGAATGATCAGCTATAAATGATTTTGCTATACTCAGCAATACAATGATCCAAGATACTCAGCAATACAATGACTTATGATAAAAAAAAAAAATGCTATCATACTCAGAAGGAACTGATTGTGTCTGAATACAGACTGAAGCATACTTTTTCTTAATTTTTATTTTTTTAGGTTTTTTTTTTTTTTTGGGGGGGGTGATCTATGTTTTCTCTTGCAACATGATTCTTATGAAAATTTTTTTGCCATGGGTCTTCTCAATGAGAGTAAGTGGAAAAGAAAGAGGAGAATCTGGAATTCAAAATTTTAAAAACAAATGTAAAAACATGTTTTACATGTAACTGGGGAAAATAAAAATATTTTAAAAAAATAATTGTAAGGACATTAGAGACACAATGAAAAATGGTTCAAAGAACATTGCTTCAAGGTGTGTGTTCAATGCTTTTGTAAAAAAAAAAATCTGTAAAATCCATTTCATTTTTAGAATTCCTTGCATTTTTCTTACATTATACTTTAAATTTTGTCCCAGAGGCACAAAATAGATTCAATGAATAGAAGTTACAAAGGGGCAGATTGAAATTTGAAATAAGGGGCAAATGTCCTAAGTATTATAACATCCAAAAAAATGGGATGGGAACTTCAGTAGTATATTTTTCTTCTCCCAATATTTGACCACTTGTTTCAATTGTTGGAGAACAGAGTTTTGTTTAGATAAGTGTTGAATGAGATGGTCATTAAGATCCCTTCTAACTCAGGGGTCCTATCATTCAGTGGAAGACTGAAGTTCCTACGAAGCCATGTCAGTCTATTTAGTCACCACCAGTAAAGTCCTAGAGTTGATTCATGCTGGACAGTGGAACAAGTCTTAAGTTTTCAGTCTTAACTTAACAAGTCTTAAGATCTTGGAAATCAACAAAACCTACATACAAATCAGGGCTTGATATATTGCTTCACTGATTGTCTAGACTTATAAAGTCACTAATAAAAAAGAAAAACAATAACACAAAATAAACTTAAAAATATGTTGTATTGAGACTTTTTTTCCTCTCAAATAGCGAGTCATTAAATAATTACTATCACTTACCTGGTCATCAACCCCTATTTCTTAGTTATCAAGATAACATGTGATACTGTCTTCAGAATCTTAGTTGAGGGCATTGAAGGAACTCAGCAAATTCTATGGGCTAGAATTTTAAGAGAAAACTTTTCTTTTATGTAATCGGACTCTAACTATCTAAAACTGAGACTTGGAGGATGGGAAGCTTTTGTATAAACAAGGAATGAAAAGGAGAATAATTGGTTCCTATAATCAAAATCTGACACTAACTTTAGTATGTCCTATTCTATTCTGAAGAGTTGTTTAAAAGAAAGAAAGGGTGGGGTGTGGATAAAAGAAATATGATTAATTAGGAAGTACTAAGCCTCTTGCAAAAATAGCTATGTCAAAAATAAGATTAAAGAAAGTGTCCTTGGAAAAAGAATACATTTAGATGAGTACAAGCAGATGACATGCACTCTGTCGAATAATTAAAGGGAACTCGTTAATGAAATTACAGAACTATTTAAAGTTATTTAGAGGGGATTATAATAAAGCTAGACAAGGCCAAAAAAAGAAAAGTAAAAAAAATTGAATATGATACCGACCTTCCCCTACTACTATTCCTTCTACATGCAATTAGTTCCATATTCCTCTGCACACATCCAAAATACAAAATAAAAGCATCATATTAGATAACCTCTCTAGTCTCCAATCCTATTATTCTATGTTCAGAGATGATGGTAACTGCTTTCCTTGACTGGTATCTTCCCATAGTTCTCTTACTGATATACTACAGAGATGTCACTTATGAATTTATCAGAGGTTTAACCTATAGAAACCTTAAGAGGAAAATGAATATCTTTTATACATATTTCAAGGAATTACATATCGAAAAAAAATATGACTTGTACAAGTCACTGAGAGTCAGATGCCTGTTTAATATTGGAAAGAATTTTCTAAGATCCTGGATAGTTCCAAGATGGAAATGGCTGCTTTGAAAAAAATACATATTTTCTTGCTTTGGAGGCATTTAAACAATCAAACAATTATTCAAGTTTTTATTAGGTGCCTTCTATATTGTACTAGCTGGGGATATAAAAACAAAGAAACAATTTCTACTTTCAAAAAGCTTTATATTCTAATAAGAGAGGTAATAAATATAAATTTAAATAAATATGGAATAAACTCTATCACAAAAGACTGGATAATTTCCTGTCAAAGTGTTATGGACAGAGTCTCAATTTTAAATAGAATTGAACTATATATGTATAATAATTCCTACTCTCAAGGAGCTTTCATTCTATTAAGTAACTAGGAACATATAAGTACAGTGGATGACCAAGAAAAAGACTTATGATCTGGAAAAATTTCAAAATGATTGTGTCTGGAACAACAGATCAGTCCATTAAAAATCCCATAATTATTTTTTCTTATTATTCAATAGTATTTTATTTTTCCCATTACATGTAAAGATAGCTTTCCATATTAAGCATGTTGTGAAAAAAAAATCATAAGAAAAAGGAAGAAGCACAAGAAATAAAAAGTAAACAAATTAAAAAAAAAAACAAAAGGTAAAAATACTATGCTTTGATCTTCAGTCTTCATAGTTCTCTCTCTGGTTGCAGATAGCATTTTCCATCCCAAGTGTACTGAAATTGTCTTGTATCATTGTATTGATGAGAAGAGCTCAATTGTATCTTAGCTGATCATCACATAACCTTGCTGTTACTGTGTTCAATGTTCTCCTGGTTCTGCTCATTTCACTCAGAATCAGTTCATGTAAATCTTTCCAGGCTATTCTGAAATCAGGCTGCTCATCATTTCTTATAGAACATTCATTCTATGTTCGAATGAATGAGAAACCTGAATATATATATATATATATATATATATATATATATATTTACAAATACATTTATTTATATATCATATTGTAGCCATTTCCCAATTGATGGTCATCTACTTAATTTCTAACGACACCACAAAAGAGCTGCTACAAATGTTTTTGCACATGTGCGTCCTTTCCCTTCTTTTATGATTTCTTTGGGATACAGACCTAGTAGTAACACTGCTGTGTCAAAAGAAAAACCCATCAATTAATAGTTTACTATTTTATTCTCCTCAGATGGTAATTTTCTTGTAGGTTTAAAGAACTTTAGCCAGTTCAGTTCCAGAAAGCGTGCTTAACAAGTGTCAGTGAGATGAAGATGATGATGATGATTATTATTGTTATTATATTACCATAAATGATAAAATGGTGATGTAAACTGTGAGGAATTATCACTTGCTAACAAATGGGAGATTTTATATTTAAGTAGAATTCTAACATTCTTATAAGGCATGGAAAGATAGAACAGAAATGGGTGATCAATTATGGGAAAAAAGTAATACACTTTATTATACTTGAATTCAAGTTTCTGCGCTGCTTACTGTGTGTGCGTGCGTGTGTGTGTGTGTGTGTGTGTGTGTGATTTTGGGCAAATTAATCTATATGCAAATCCTAGTACATTTTTCATATGGAGATAATTGGATACCTTACCTCACATGTTTTTTATTTGGACTTTATGCTTCCAAGATGAAAGGTCTATATTCTGTTATGAAAGCAGGAATTAGTTGGGAGTGCCAATGGTGGCCTCAGAAAGGAGCAGAAGACCTACTGTACTGAGATTAAAAATACAAGGCTCATCCCAAATATAATCCAAATCATGCCTGCTGGAAATCAAAGGCAGATTTAGACAATGCACCTTGAAGGGAAAGCAAAAATAATTTACTATCCAAATAAAGAGTTTCAGTCTTCTATGATAAAGGCATGAAAAACCTTAACCATGGGAAAAGGCAAAAGACATTTCTCTACTGAGTTCAACGCAGATCATTTCAATTGAATCCAATCTTTATTAAGTGTCTGCCATGTGCAAGAAGCCAGCATGACATATGTGATCTGAATTTCAAAGCCTGTTGGTACCGGGGTCTCTCTTCATTGAGAGTGATCAATATCCTAGACCTAGAGAGAGTCAGATTCCTCAGGTTTTTGGATCTTTGTGCTTTGCAGACACTTGGGCATTTCTGATTTCTAGCTTCAAGTGAGAAAATGGATTATGGATGCTAACTTCCCTTCCGAGTCCTAAAAGATGAATAACCCTTCAGAACAAGCACTGTGAGAGGAGTTAGCATTCCCCACCATGGACCATTCTCCAGCTTGTTTCTCTAAAGTCTATGGAAAATGTCCTCTAGGGTGAGATCTGGAGTACATTGGGCCCAGTTACCTCGTCCCCAACAGGAAAGCTTTTAAACATTCTATTTTCTAGTATTCGAGCTCTGATTTCTCTTTTACCATCAAGTTGGATAAATGGAATTTTTTGTTATCTATTATGTGTTCATTGTGGAATTGGTATTTGGTGGGAAGGAAGCCAAGCTTGCTACAGAGCTTGTGCTCTTCCTTTCCTCATTAAAGAATAGTAATTGGAAGTTCACCTTGAACATGAAAATCACCTCTCCTATATGCATCATATTTATGGAAGCAGACAGACATATTTCTGCCCAGGACTGCCTCTCTTTTAGTCACAGGGTGACTAAGCTTCTGGCCTCAAATTCCTCCTTCCCCTTCTGGCAGAAATTAGAATCTCCCTGGGAGAAAGGTGGGAGAGAGCAGATGCTAGAGATATCTATTCTGCCTCCCTTAGAGTCACTCACCAAACCCCCTTGTTATATATGGGGAATAGACTTTATAATTCTGTGTTATAATTCTTCTTAAACACAAAAGCTCCCATTTGTTAGCAAATGAAATATAAAGTTTATGTAAATTAATACTTGAGATCTTTTCTTTTCAAACTGCTAACCTTCTGTCTTCCAACCTTAGGGAAACCTAGCTTTAAGGCCTTGTTTTCAATTGCCTACTCAGAACACTATTTCAGGAGGGATCTGAGCTTAGTTTTATTTCTCTCATCTCTCAACTCTGTACATTCTCTCAACCACATTTTCCTTTGTATACATTTCTATCAATTCTCCCCCACATCCCACATACACTTTCTAGATTTTCTTGAACTATTTTCTCCATTAGGATATAATATCTTTGAGAGTATAAGCTGCTTTTTTTGATGTTTCTATCTCCAGGAATAGACTGTTTTCAGTACATAAAAACACTTAAAATGTTCTATCTTTAAACCAGGGAGAATGGTGAAGATCAAGCAACTAGTAGAATGCTAATAGTGAAGAGGTGGGAAAAATCTGAAGGATAAGGAGTGGTGATGGTGGATTGGACGGGCATGGCCTAGTATACTTATGAAATGGTGTTACAGGCCAGGGACTCAGCATCAGGAAACTGGACTGAAGAGGTCAGGAACATGGTAGTGGAGAGAGGGTTAGTTTTGTCATCAAAGAGAGACAGCTTAAATTCTGTCTCAAACGTGCTGGTGGGTAAGTCACTAAAACTTTCAGTGTTCTCAGGGAATTCTCTAAAACTATCAATTATAAAGGGATTTCCAGTCTTAATGGAGAGAGCTTCTTAATGAACGATTCAATTTATCCATTGCTATTTTTGTTCTTTTTTGTTTTGTTTTGTTTTTTACAAAAGAGGAAAGCATCATAACAGCAGGAGAGTCCTTGAGAACAGCAACAGAGACAGAGTGGGTAGTAGGAAGCAGAGCAAGTGTGGTTATGTAAGCACTTATATATGATGGGATCTAGATGAGAAGATATAAAGATGAGTTTAACTGAATGGATGGATGGAGGAATAGATGGGTGAAATATGAGAAGATGGAAAATGAATTATGAATGAAACATTTTCTTTATGTCACTGGTCTAGGCTCGAAGCGTGCAAATAAAGAGCTGGATAGTATTGGTGAGTTGGTTGGATGGCAAGTTCCACAGGAATTTAGGCTACCAAAATTAAAATTACAGTGTCAGTGTCCTACAGGACATTAAGTCCCAGAAGAAGGTAAGAGCACTTACAAGGGTGTGGCAGGATAAATGGGCCCTGCTGGTGCTCCTCCATCTCATCAGAAAGAATGGAGTAGTTGACTCAATCTCATTCAAACCCTGTGAACAAACCATCCAAAAAAGGGGAAAAGTAAAGGAGCAGAACTCCCTCAGTGGGGAGTCTAGCTCCCTGCCTAACTTCCCCACTTGTTTCTGAATCAATTCAAGTGAGAGGGAGGAAAACACAGAGTGTTCCAGAGCCCAATACCACCCAATCAGTTCTGCATAAGGTTAGCTCATTTAGGAATTGTACAAGGTGAAGTAGTTCTTGTAAAGGCTACCTAAGTTAATGTCTTTCAAACATTTGTAAAATGCTAGAGCCCAAGGTTCTGTGCAGAACCAGGAAGATACAAAGACAATAAAGAAATAGTCTCTGCCCCATGGTAGGGAGAGAGTGAAAAGAAGAGAATTATACTTGCAACCCAGAAATGGAAAAACATGTAAAATATATCTCCTGGGCATATGAAAGGAGGAAAAGGACCTCTTAAACTGGGAGGATAAATATCTAGGAAGTCTCCAAGATGGATGTATCACCTCAGCTGTAACTTGAAGGATTCTCTCCTCTCTCTGTCTCTCTGTCTCTGTCTTTTCCCCCCTCCCTCCTTCTCTCTCTCTCTCTCTCTCTCTCTCTCTCTCTCTCTCTCTCCCCCTCCCTCCCTCCCTCTCTCTCCATATCTCTCTCTCTCTCTCTCTCTCTTTCTGTCTGTCTCTGTCTCTTTCCCTTACCCCTCTCTCTTTCTGTCTCTCTCTCTCTCTCTCTCTCTCTGTCTTTCTATCTGTCTGTCTCTGTCTGTCTCATGCATGCGAGCAAGCACACACACACACACACACACACACACACACAAGATTAAGAACTATTATTATATATTAGAATTCATCTTTTTTCCCAATTCAAAATTAGGAAACTAAGGCACAGAAAATGGAACTGACTTGCTCAGTATCACATTGTTAATTAGTGACAGGGCTATAATTAGGCAACCTTAAATTAGTACTTCACTATGTTTAGAAGCATTAAGAATCAGGATTTTTTTTTAAAGATTGTTTTCACATTTAACCCTTTAACTTTCTGCCTATCCATTTATCATATCCCATCTTTATTGAACTTTTTCAATGAAAAATATACATTAACCTAGTTCCTTAATTATACCACAAAATGCTTTGTCATCTCATCTGAGGATAGTCTTATTTCAAAAAAACCATGTTCCCAAACACAATTTTAGATATAACAATTTCTGGAAAGTCTACAGTATTCCTTAATTAACCATAGCTTTTTCTCTTCATTTTTCTTGTTAGGGTCTGATTTTAAACTTTCTCTGTATTCAACTTTATTAGCAATGCCATTCATTTCACATTCCTTCTCATTGCTTGGCTGAACTATTTTCAGTCCAATCTTTTTCTTTTCACACATAAGGTTTTAAAACCCTTTTATAGTGATAGTGTGACATAATGGGACAAGCATTAAAAGGGGAGATGGAGACTTGAGTTATAGCATTAACACAATAATACCTAATGGTGATCTTGAGAAGGTCATTTTATGTATCCAATATTCACATCTGTAAGATATCTTCTCTGATTTATAAAATAGATAAACTAATTTCTGTGGGATCCATTATCATAAGACTAAAATAAGATAATATGTATGAAAATATATTTAATAACCATGAAGCCCTATGTGAATGAGTTATGTTTAGTAACTCTATATATCTGGCCACTTCGCTGCCTCAAATGTGTCATTTTTGCCAGGTATTCCCTTTCAGTTACTGAGTGGTTGACACTGGGCTCATTACAGAAACCAGTATGAGCTTGACTGAAGATTTCTTGGAATCCTGGATCCTGAATGACTCACTCTCCTGACTTCTTGAAATTTAGAAGTCCAATTTCTTCCCCTAAAATGAAAGAACAAAGATTAAGGCAAAGGCTAAAGGTCCTCTTTCATGCTGGCCTCAGATGATGAGGGTTCAAGATCTTTCTTTATAAGCACTATTTCTCCTCTTCCACCAGAAGATCAGTTAAAGAAGAAAGCCAGATGAAGAGACCAAACCTAGTCAAGAAGGATGAGACAACATGTTTTTGACTGCTTTCATTCCCCTCCTCCCGTAAGTTCTTAGTGAATGACTAATAGGTGAGGAAAGCACTAGGCTTCAGAGCTCTCCACATCCTTATGGCTCCTCTTTGAAGAAATGTTGCATTCTGATAATCATAAATGAGTAACAAGATGCCATCTCCAGGGGATAACTGAGCAGGAAATTTAATGATTTGCAAAATATTCTCCTCCACCATTAAAAATGGGTTGATCCAATTGGATAAGATGCCAATAAGTTTCATTAGCCAAGAGTCCATTGAATTTTTACTGTTTCTGCATTAAGCCAAGGCAAGGCTAATATCACACATTTGTGATTTTCTGTAAGTTGCTGGGAAATGAGACAGCATTTGCATGGGATGGCCATTTGGCTTAATGCCAAGCAATGTTACAGCAAGAGCTCCATCAGAATTTCTTTCTGAAACCATATTTTCTATGCCGACTATCTGGCAGTTTCTGATCGCTCCAGGCTGATCACTGGCAACTGAGCTGTTAGACCAGATGGTATTTATTTATTTATTTTATGAAGGGGAGAAAGATGGGGAGGGGGGGCTTAAAAACATCCTCACATGATGTTAAATTGGTAAGTCCATTTTTAGTTATGGAGCAAAAAAATAAAAGAGAAAAGAAATTGATTTTAAGCAGTTCCAGATGTTGCAAATGTTTCTTTTTTCTTTCCTTTTTTTCCTTTTTTTTTCTAGATAAGCCATAGCTAAAAGAGGAACATTAAATCAGAAAGAAAAAAAATAAAAGAAAAAGTTATCAATGTAACATCCAGTTGAATTCAGTTCTCAGAAATGGGGCATAGAGTGAATACTGACATGGATTTTTAGAATAAAATATTATTCAAGGTATCTATATTGGAATAATCACTTTTATCCTGTGCTATTTGAATGAAACAAAATTTCCTCAGTTGCTTGATGCTCCATAGCATTGAAATTTAATCACCAAAACTTTACTGTACACAATCCAGGTTCCTGAAGTCAACTGGAAGATTCCATTATATTTTATGATTTTTTTTTTTTTTTTGTCATTTTCATTGCTTTTGTAACAAATGAATGGTCACTGAACTCAGTTCTCATGACTCTGGGCATAGTACTACTGATGTAATTCCTCCATGGTAGAGGCCAGGGAACATGCTTCTGGCAGGGTTGTGACAATGTTTAATGAAATTGCCTTAAAGAGTCTTTGGAGCATAAATGGACATTCTGTAACTGGTTCTAGTCCACTAACCGTGTGGTGAAGGAACTTTCTGACTGACTGGCTACAGAACTGGAACTTATAGGAAAAAGAAGGGAGGGAATATTCAAAAGGTCATAGTTGGCCTAACTCTTCTTGACAAGATTTGGCCGCTTCTCTTCAGATCACTTAAAAAGTGATCTTTGTAAAGGCCAAAACAAAAATAACTGATTAGAAGTGAATATCAATGCCAAATAAGGAAATAATAAAAGAAGCACCTAAGGACCATACTAAATTCTGGCTATCTGTCCCAGGTGATTTGAATCCTAAAATACTGAAAAAACTAGAAAGTAGCCACTGTCCATCATCTTTGATAGAATTTGAAGAATGATAAAGCTACCACAAGACTTAGGAAGGGCAGTAGATAAGGGTCTCCTTTCTAAAACATATTAAAAATGGGGTCAAATTTAGAAGAATACAAATCATTGCCCAGTTGATTTATGGTCAAAAGATATCAACAGAAATTTTTAGATGATGAAATTAATGCCATCTATAGTCATATGAAAAAATGCTCTAAATCACTACTGATTAGAGAAATGCAAATTAAAATAACTCAGAGGTACCAGTACACACCTTTCAGATGACAGGAAAAGATAATGATAAATGTTGGAGGGGATGTGGGAAAACTGGGACACTAATACATTGTTGGTGAAGTTGTGAAATGATCTAATCATTCTGGAGAGCACCTTGGAGCTATGCTCATTGGACTATAAACCGAGTCTACCTTTTGACCCAGCAGTGCTATTACTCAGTCTGTAACCCAAGGAAATTTTAAAGGAGGGAAAAAACAAATCTCATAATGTTTGTAGCAGCTCTTTTTGTGGTAGCAAAGAATTAGTAAATGAGTAGATACTCATCAACTAGAGAATGGCTGAATAAATTATAGTATATGGAACTAATAATGGATGGTTCTTCTTAGTAGTTCAGTGATCCAAAGAAATTCTAATAAACTTTGGATAGAAGAAAAGAACTATGGAGATTGAATGTAACTTGACACATGCTATGTTCACTTCTTTTTTCTTTTTCTTTTTCTTTTTTCTCTCTCATGCAATGTTCATTAAAAATAAATAAATTTTTAAAAAGAAGAGCAATAGACTTGATTTACTAAAATGGGAAGAATATGGAAGGTATAAGCTGTAACTCAGTGAGGTTAGCTTTGATTTCTGGTAAAATCCTAAGCAAATTATTAAAAGAAGGTCAGTGAATATTTAGCAAAAGAAGTTGTGATCTGAGAGACCCACTTGACTTCAACAAGAACATGGAATAGCACCCTGACTTTATTCCCTTTTCTGACAGAATTACTAAATTAGCAGATCAAGGGAATCACATAAATATAATTCACTTAGATTTTAGCAAAGTGTTTGACAAAGTCTTTCATGCAATTCTTGTAGATAAAGGGACATCTGGAACTAATTGAATAAGCACACCAAAAGAGGAGTCATTAATAATTCAAAATCAAGTTCTGAGGGGTTCCCTAGTACAGTATGCCAGGTTCTGTGTTTGGCCCTATGCTACTCAAAATGCTTGCCAGTTATATGAATAAAGGCATAGATTATAGACTTTTGGAATTTGGGGATGAAAAAGTTTTAAGTAGTATCTAATATATCGAATGATAGAGCAAAGTATGAAAAAAGATCTTGACAGGAATAAATGCTGAGCCAAATTTTCTATTAAGAAACAGTGATAAACACAAAGCCTATGGGTATAAAATATGAAATTTATCATTTAAATGGGGAAGTGATGTGATAAAGTTTCAGGGATAGGAGCTTTATAGGGCAAGTCCAGTATGAGTCAGGGTTTGTTTTTTTTTGTTTTTTTTTTGGCAGCCAAAAATGTTCATGTGAGAGTCACAGTATCCAGGACTAGGGAGGTGATTATTTCATTGCATTTAGCCACTGACAAATAGTATCCAGAGTATCTTATGATAGACATTAATAAATAGAGGAGTATCTAGAAGAAGACAAACAGGGTAACTTGGTTCTATGAAGTCCTCTTATTTAAAGAGAATTTAAGCTATAGTTTATGGCCCCACAAACACTCTGGCCTACTTATTCATCATCTTCCTTAACTTCTATGACATACAGCTACCTTCTGTCTCAGTCATTCAGATATTGTCATGAACAGCTTTTCTTCTCTGATATTTGGAACCCTGAAATTCCCCTTCCTGGACCTAATTCCTGATCATCCCTCTTCCTTACTGAGCCTAAGTTTTCTGCCCTGTCCTTATTAACATCTCCATCCTTCTCTGCACCATAAATGACAATAGGATTAGGGATTTAAAAGGTAGAAGGAAATATATAGTGAAACAGGTCAGACAGAGAAAACTGAGCCCACAAGAGAGAAAATGGATTAGGAGAGAAGAACTAATGATCAAAATCTCTCCCCATGGAGTCAAGACCATCGTGAGAATTTTGCTGATGTTTCATGATGTATATATTTCCTAGTGAGGCATGAGAAACATATATTCTCAAGTGATGATATAAGTTTGATTCTTTAATTCACTTGAAAATATATGTTTTCAAGTGAATTAAAGAATCAAACTTATTCTGTCACAAGACTGATTGGAACTCAAGACCCTCATCAATCTGGTCATGGAAGCTGTGACATTATATTTCAGTGCATTCAGACTCTTTAATTAAGACAAGGCAACTACTTCTTTTCAATACTGTTTTTCATCTAAATCAGTGACTACCTTTGAAAAATCCATAGGACATGATCCCATGTATTTATGTACTACCTCCAAGTAGCAACTCGAGTATATTGGTTCTCTTCCTTCCTTTTCAAAGGAAATTTCCTTTTATTACAATAGATGGTTATCTAGAATATGGCATTGCAGCATTGGTCAACTCCGCCATCATAGCAGTCACCAACAAAACTCCTTCTGTGTCTGCCTATAAAATGAAATGGGTTAATTTGGGAGGCAGACAGCTTTTGCTTATTGAAATTCTTCAGGGAAAGTTTCTCTGATCACTTGTTATCTATATGAAGGAAAGGATTCTTTTTCAAGAATGCTATAGACTAGATACATACTGAAGTATATTTTAATCATAAAATTCTATGAATTTTAACTTTGACACTTAGGCACTTTACAACCATACCCATCTCATTTAATCTTTCAGATGTCTAATTTCTTCATCTTTTACATGGGAAAAATAATATTTAAGTTCTTTCCACACAGTTTTGGTATAAAGATAATGCTATGTAAATCTTAAAGGCTTATAAAATTATAAATTAATATTGTTATTTTCTTTTGTTATTCCATTTTATCTATTAATATAGCCAAATCAATTGCAGATTAGTGTTGAGGAAGCATTCTTCCTCACACTCAATGATAATCACTTTGTGCTTCCAAGTATGAGATTTAATTACTTCAGAATTAAAATAAGTTAAGAATATTGTAAGTATTCATGGAATTAAGCAGCCCCCATTTACAATCAGTTGACAGCAGTGGGTTCATGATTTATACCTCTTTAAAGAAAAGAAACTCCAAAGATACTTTATAGAGCCATTGTCATGGCCAGGATAAGTATTTTTAGCTTCTGAGCTCTGTATGTTGTGCTATCATAATTCCATTCACAAATTTGAGTACTTGAGTGATTTTATAGAAAGCCAAATGCCATTTAGAAGACCTTGATTTAGATCTCTGAGATGTATACTCTGTGACCCTGAGTCAGTCATATAACCTCCCCTTCTCCCACCCTCTCCCCTGGAGAATTCTGAGACAGCAAGTTGCATAGCAAATGTAGTTTGTCAATGAAAGAACAAGTTTCCTCAAGGGAAATTCATAATACTACTAATAATATAGATCTGGCTCCAAACCTATGTACAAAAAGTGTGAGGGGTAATAAATATAATATTACCACTGGGAACCTATTGCATCAAAATGTTTTTAAATAAATAAGGAATCTAAGTTATACAACATCTTTAATGAAGACACATTTTAGTTTCTATGGGCAATGTGTGTGTGGGGGGATGATGTGGAAGAAAGTCACTCACAAGCTATAAAAGATCTAAGCAGAATGACCAGGGTGATGAAGATACTGGAAGTTATACCATAACAGAACTAATAGAATATAAATTCCTTCAGGAACTGGGGCTCAAGAAGATTTGATTTCAAATCCAGTTTCAGACATTTACTAGTTTTATCTTCCTAGGCAAGTCATTTACTTTCTTCTACATCAGTTTTCTTATCTGTAAAATGGGGTGGTAATAAAACCTGTCTCCCAGGTTTGCTGTGAAATGAACTTAGATAATATTCATAAAGTACTTTGCAAACCTTAAAACACTATACAAATGCTATTGATTATTATTGTTATTGTTGTTGATATTGTTAGCTTTTGTTATCAGAATATTTTTATCTATAGCTACTAGGACAGTGACTGGACCACATTAAGTCCTTAATAAATGTTTGTTGATGATTGCTTGATTGAAGGGACTGGGCATGTTTACCCTGAAGAAAACTTAAGGGGGTATAGTGCATAATAAATATCTTTAAATAAATATTTAGTTATCATTGGAAAGAAAAAATGCACTTATTCTGCTTCATCCCACAAAACAGAATGGAGAGCAATAGGAAGAAGTTAAAAGTAAAGCAAATGTTAAAAGTGACATGTAAAAGGAAGGGAAAGGAATAAGCACTCATTACTATGTGCCAGACACTGTACTTACAAATATCTCATCTGACCTTCACTGTGGATTAGTGACACTGATCCATTTGGCAGTATTTTTGATTTCTATTTTACCTTTGGGAAAACTTGGGTAAACAGAGACTAAGTGACTTGCTCAGGAAGGGAAGAATTTCCTAGCAACTAGGGATGTATGAAAAATGGAATGGTCAGTTTCATAAGAAAGTGAGTTCCCCATTATTGGAAAAACCAAAAACATTCATTGGATTATCATTTGTTTATAATGTTTTCAATAGGGATATAAATTAGTTGGAAAGAGTATGGGGCAGTGGATAAATGTTCTCATTTGGAGTCAGAGAACCAAAATCTGGGATGTCATTTACTTTTTTATGATTTTATGGCAAGTTACTAGCAAGTCACTTAATTTTTCTGGGCATTCCAACTCTGAAATTCCATGATTATTATTATTATTATTACCTATCATCTATCAGTATATATATCTCATTTCTCAGTAATTCACTATTTGTCAGAATACTAAGGTCACTTCATTTGTGCTCTGTCCTAATGAAGCTCCTCAATGAAACAGAAAAATCTTAGGCATAAAATTAGAGGGAAAATGTTGGAATTTATGAAAACTCTGAACTACAAAATATGTTTCAAGAGATGTAATTTATAATTTTCATCTAGCTATGGGAACTCAAGTTCTAAGAAAGTATTATAGAGACATTAATGAATAAGAATTATTTATCATTGTCAATCATTTTAGTAGTAAAATACTTTGAAATTACTTTTAAAATATGTTCTCTTAAGTAAATTAAATGTTTCTTCTGAAGTCTTATGCAGACTTTTGTTTAATAATTTCATCCCCTTTCTGTATGGAGCTCAGTTTCCTTTTGTGAAACAAAGACATTGGAAAAGATGATCTTTAAATTCTCTTTCAGCTCTGACATTCTATTCTTAGATTAAAAGAAATCAATAGATCATCACAGTCATATAATGGAAAGAACACCAATTCTAGAGTTAGAAGATTTCATTTAAAATCCTGGCTTAGAAACTTCTAAGTTGTGAGATCCTGAATAAATAACAATATCTAGATCTTGTAGAAACTTTAGAGGTCAGCTTGTCCTTAACTTCTCATTTTATAGAGGAGAAAACTGAGACTGAGAGTCCTTAAGTGCCTTCCTTACACTGTCAGGTGGATAGTAAGAGCTCTCACTCAAACCTTACCTATCTGATTCCAAATGTGGCAGTCATTTACCTTCTCTGATGCTCAGACAAATCATTAGCAAAAGGGTGGGAACAATCTTCTATCAACCACATCATAGTGCTGTTGTGCTTTGCAAACTTCAAAACACTAATAACAAGATTATTATTATAATTAGGAGGCAGCTCCACAAATTGCTTTAACACTAGAGAGGGTGGCCCAGACAATTCTCAGGGAGAGTGGTTCATGGCTGTTGAACAAATATAAATGAAATGTACTCAACATTGATTCAGCAAAGTTACATCATATTTAAAATGATTTCGGAGGTGGGATAATCAACAGTGTCAAAAATGGCATTCAGATCAAGCCAAACTAAAATACTCATACTGTCAGAGTCAGATGGCATTAAGAAATCATTAAAAAAGCATGTCAGGGAAGAGTCACCTCTGCCTCCAAGTGATGAAAAAGCAGCTTACAGTTACTGGGTGAGATAATATTGCTTCCAGTGAAACTCAGGCTGCCAATGGTGTCAAAGCTCTGACCAGAAAAGCCACACTTAATTACATGGATGGGGGCCAAGCAAAACATTTCCTTGGGCTGCCTCTCATAGGTCTCCACAAAGTAAAAGTGATCGAGGCTTTGGTTTCAAATTTAATTTCAAATTAAGTTGATAAAAAAAATAAAAATAAATTTAAAAGGTGTCACTGACTTGTCTGAGGATGCCGATGAGGGAAGGAACTCCTCATGATAATTATAGTAAAAACTAAGATTTGTAATACTGCTTTAGGACTTGCACAAACCTTTACATGCATTAGCATTTTTTCTTACTACTAACTTATCTTTATAAGGTGATGTGAGCATGATATCATGATTTTTTTTTTTATTAGTGGGGAAACCAAGGTGCAAAGATGTTAAGTGATTTATCCATTTATTAGATTGTAAGCATCTGGAGGGCTGGGACTGTCTAGTTATCTTTCTTTGTACCCCCAAGCACTAAACATCATGCCTTCTACATATTGGAATTTAGTCAATATTTATTGACTTATGATCTGACAGCTTGAAATACAAAAAAAAAAAAAAGTAAAAAATATTCCCTATTCTAGAAGTGCTTATAATCTAATGCTGGAGATCATATCTAATACGTAAGCAATTATGTACAAAAAAGAATGTACATGATAAATAGGTAATTTTCAACAAAGGGAAGGCATTCAAATTAAAAGGGACTGGGAAAGGCTTCCTGTTGTAGGTATTATTTTAGATTAGACTTGAAGGAAAGCAGGAAAGCCAGGAGACAGAGAGGAGAAGAAAGAATATCCAGATATGGGAGATAGTCAGAGAAAATACCTACAGTCAAGGAGGAATAGTAAGGGGGCTAGTGCTAATTCCTGGAGTGCAAATTGGAGGGCACTGGATGGGGGTGGGGGACTGTAAGGTAAAAGAAGCCTGGAAAGGTAGAAGACAGTGGCTTGTGAAAGGCTTTGAACATCAAAGAATTTTATCTTTCTATAATAGAGAGGTAATGGGGAGCTAATGGAGTTTGTTGAATAGGGGATACCTTGGTTAAATTTCCACTTGACCAAAGTCATTCATTTGGCTGAAGAGAAAAATAGAGGGAATGAAGAAAAATCCAAGCTGGACAGACCAAGCAGCCTTCTCTTTCAATAATCTGGGCCTGAGCAGAGAAGGACCTATACCAGGGAGGTTCCAATATTAGAGAGAGAAGTGAATATTCAAGAGATATTGCAAACCAACAGTGAGAGTGGGAGAGAAGTTGTATTTCCCCCATAATAGGTAAGTGTGGAAGAGTGGAGGGTTTGGGATTGAAGAGAAATGACTTCATTTTCAATATGTTAGCTCTTCAGGTGAAAGGAAACATTTATGATTTCACTTCCTCCTTGTCAATATAGATAAAAACACAGGTATAACTAATTTATACCTGCGAGAGTTACCTTAAAACTAGGAAAGATTTATTGACTTTGACATGATCTTAAAGTTGGTAAAAATCAAAGGAAGGAACTAACTATATCACCTTTCAAGAAAGAATAAAATTTAAAATACAGCTTAAGGTCTGGAAGGACTCTATTGTTTAACTCTCATTTTATAGGTAAATTAATTTTCATCTCAGAGACAAAAGAAGGGAGGGGAGAAATAGGAATAGATAAGTCAGGTCTAAATAACTAAAAGGAAAAAAGAATGTTAGGTTACTCATGGCAGTCAGCTAGATGGCTTAGTACATAGAGTGCCAAACCTGGAGTCAGGAGGACTCACATTCCTGAATTAAAATCTGGCCTCAGACACTACCTGTGTCACCGTAGGTAAGTCACTTTATTGTATGTGCTTCAGTTCCCCATTCATTAACTGGGGAAAATCACCTTAGCATCTTTGCCAACCTCAAATGTGTCCATGAAAAGTAGGACATGATTGAAAAAATGACTGAACAATAATACAGTTACTCAGTCAATTATCAATAAATAAGATACCACATCTTTGATCTCTTCTCTCCAGTCTAGTCCTTTTCCATAATACCAACAAGTGCAAACAGCACTTCACTGTTGGGTTCTGCCCATAACACAGGGATGTTTATATATAGAAAGAAGGACAAGGTTCAGACCTTGGGACATAGTTGAAAAAATTCTTCCTTCCTCATAGCCTATCATCATATTTGTTTTATGTCTATTCAAATCATTTCTTTGAAGTCACCACAAAAAAGATCTTGGGAACACTTATAAATTTGCTTTTCTGTGGGCAAAGCCTATTACAAAATTGCCTTACCCTCTTGGAGATATCATGATGATACTAAGGTTCCTGCTGATGCTTTGTGTCTCTTCCTGATAAGATATTACCTAGAATACTGACAAGAGGGTTCTTGTGACTTAGATGTTCCTGCTTTTAGCACTCTTATAAATTAATATTCTGAATTTTGGGCAAACAAATTAATGGTGTTCTTGAAAGAAAAATTACACAATTGTGGGATCTTAAAATCCTCAAATAAGTTCTCAGAAGCATCTTGTTTTCCTTCTCAAGTTCATTTTTCACTCAATGTAATTGATTTTTTTAGTCCTTATCTTTCTGGACCCCTTTGCTACTTTTGAAATTACTGAATATGCTCTGCCCCTGGATAATTTCTTTATAGTTATCCCATCCACATGATGAGGGTAAAGAATGTAGTACCTCCATGATCTGGAAATTCCACATAAGTTTTGGCCCTCCTTTTCTATCAGAGAAGTCTGATTTTTTATGGGGTATTTACTGTACCTTATGTAAAATTTGGGTTGATTTTATACAATACTATACATCTATTTTATGCATTTGGGAGTTTCTGAACTATTTTTCTGTATTGCCTGTTGGTCTCCTATGGCTACTATGGCTCTTGCAAAGTTTCCTAAAAATTTCCATCTAATTTCTTATGCTGACCTGCAATATGTTGCAGCCACAATAAGGAAAGTCACAATATGGGAAGAATAATTGTATCCTGTTATTTCAGGATATTGTTGTCTCATGGTTTTCCCTATACCTGTTTAATCACTCATTTTCAGTCTCATTTGCAGGTTCTTCACTCATTGTATGTACCTGTAAATTCCTGAGAGAGAGAGAGAGAGAGAGAGAGAGAGAGAGAGTGTGTGTGTGTGTGTGTGTGTGTGTGTGTGTGTGTGTTCTCTTAGGTTCCTCTTGTTTCTTTACTCACAGGTCTTATATCCAGCCCTAGTGTAGAACATGTACAGGGTGTGAGGGAAAGACTAGTGCCTCGTGTGAGGACTGCTGAGCTCTTTTTAAGGCTGCTTTCCACCTTTGATGTTCACCTGGCACTTAAGTCTCACCTGGGGAACCAAGAAAGTACATGCACAGTGGCCACATCCTGTAAAACAATTTTGTTAAATGGGCTACACCACATTGAGTGAAAATGATCTCATTCAAGTCTCCCTCATTTAAATGTAATTTTTGCACTAGTCAAAAGACATCACCTATTTTACCATTTTTACCTACATCAAAGTCCTATGCACTTGTAATGGGCAAGTGACAAAGCAGCCCAATCCTGCACAGTTTTTCAGATTTATAAATTTAATATTACAAATCAGTTCCTCACTCTTCATTATCCCATATATTTAATCAGTTGCTAAATCTTTTCAGTTCTACTTCCACAAATTCTCTCAGCCTACCCCTTTCTCTTTGCACACAACTAACATCTTAGTTTAAGTTGTTATCACTTTTCAACTAGATTATGAAAATGATATCCTCATTGGATTCCTTGTCTCTAGTTTCTCTCCATTTTTGTTCATTCCCCAATTAAATAAACCTTTATTATTAGGATTCTAGTATGTGCCAAGTTCCTCAGAATCTTATATTAAATTATTTTTCCAGCCCTATTGTTCATTATTTTATGGCATTCTATAATACAACCAAACTGGCTTTTTGTCTTATTTTTGTCACACACACAACTCTATCCCCCGACTCTGTGCCTTTGCCTTTGACTGTCAGATACAGAAGGCACTCCTTCCTCAACTCCATTTCAGAGTTCCCCTCTTCCTTTAACATGCAATTCAAATACTCTCTTTTCTATGAAATTTTTCCTGGTTCTCTCAAATGCTAGTACCTGCCTTTCAAACTACTTTGCATTTCACTAATTTATATATATTTTTTCTCTACATGCTTAAGTAGTTAGGTACCTATTAATTAACCTTATAATTAAGATCCTTACCTTTTCCTTTTTTTTTGCTTGTGTCCACAGTACCTACCAAAGTGCCTGAAAAAGACATATAAAAATGCTTATTGATTGAAAAAATGCTTGTTGATTGGAACATAAAATAATGTATAGCTTTTGGCTTTATAGTATAAGGCTTTCCAAAATGTAGGCACGTTCTGTGCATTTATTACTAGATGAGCAAAATTTTTAAATGTTATCAAATCATCACTTAAAGCATTATTAGAACTTAAATAGAATTTGGAAAATTATCATTTAACAACAAGCTATTAGTGCTCTAGTTATGCAAAGGAAAAGGATCATGTATTCTTTATAAACTGAGGCAGACAGAATTTTTCAGAGGAACATGCATTCTAGCATTTTAGATGAGCAATGATTAGTACCTTTCCATTTCTATCCCTATTTGTGCTTAAAGACTATTAGCAAAAGAATAATCAGACATGACATTTTTCCTCCATCCAAATTAGTTTCCAGAACGTGACTGCAACTTGAAAATGGAGATCAAAGAAAATGATCCTACACTTACAATTCTCTAAGTGTAATTGCAGAACAACAGTGTAAGCAACCAGAATAAAGAAAAGAAGAAACAGGAGGAAGAAAAGGAAAAATAAAACATTTATATACTGCATTAAGATTTGCAAGTCATACTGCGAATATTATTGTGAGAACCCCATCTGCAAGCAGAAAAAAAATGAAACTAAGAAAGGGCCTACATTAAACTCCTGAAGATTTAGTGTGCTAGAATTAGGTGTGGGGTAGATTTGCAACAAGGACCAAAGAGCAGAAAAAAATATCCTCCTAGGAAAACACTGAAGAAAAATGTGTTTTGGAAAGCACTTGGAAGAAAATTTTTCTTTTTTAATAATGTTGTCTAATTGTCAAATAAATCCCAGCTCTGCATCTAATTCAACAAGACTTAGTTGTTTGTTGCAACCAAAACAAACTAATGTTAAGATAATCAATTCAATTTCAATTCAACAAATTTATTAAGTAGCTTCTATGTGGCAGTCACTGTGATAAGTAGTAGGGATAAAAAGGAAAAGAAAGTAAAGAAGGCTCCTATCCTCAAAGAGTTTATATTAGTCTGGTGGGTTGCAATCTGTACACAAATAAATATAAAACATATGCAAATAAATACAAGTATTTGGTTAGATACTTAGATCTCTGTGGAAGCTGGCAACTGGGTTGAGTCTTTTAGGAGGCTAGAAATGTGAAAGTCCCAAGTGAAAGAGCTTGAAAGAGCTGTGACTCTCAATCTGATTTCAAATTTAGTTCTCTTTAGGATTTGACAATTCTTGGGAGGTTTTGCCCTAGAAACAGCAAATCTCTCTTGTATTTTTATCCATTTGACAAATCGCTTCCTCACCAAGGAGGGTTATTAATTGGTCCTTCTTATTCTGAATCTTTGAGGATGATCCCTCATCTGACAGCACCTATAGAGCAGTATCATAATTCCTTCGAGGGACTTCCATTCCAATGGCTATTTATTTAGCACCTACAATGTGCCAGAAATCGTGTTAAACAGACAATTCCTGCCCTCAAACTACAACCAGAGACAAAACACAAAAGAGGGGCTGAAGGTGAATAGGGGAGAGAGACATCCAGTGCAATTATACCTTGATGCTCCTAAAATATGAAGTTACTCAAGGGGGCAAATGCAAAGAAGGCAGAAACTGAGAAATCAAAAGGCAGGTCGATAATAGCCGGAACCTTGTCAGTCTATCTAAGGAAAGACTAAAGGCCTGATCTCTGGATGCTGGGTCCAATCCTCTCTCTTCAATGCTTCTGCTCCCTTAACTAGCTATGAGGCTTGAGAAAACTCAGTTCATCTCCCTGTGTTTTGGCTTCCTCAACTACAAAGTGAGGGGTCTTGACTGGATGATCTCTGAGAGGCCTTCTGGCTCCGATGATCTGTGACTCAAGGGAGTTTGTAAACAAGGAAAGGTAACTGGACCAAGCCCCCTCCCTTCCACTGGAAGGCTGAACTCCCAAGCTTTTGCTTTTGGAATATGCTGAGCCGAATGACTTTAAAGTAGTTCACAGCTGAATTTTCTGAATTAGGAAAACCAGAAAGGCAAGATTTTAAAAGCATAATTGATATTTACAGCCTTCCTCGGAGGAAGAGAGAAGGAGAAAGAAGTGAGAAGATCATCAGATTACAGAACATATTGCACGTTCCAAGAGACCTTGGGGTGCTTATTGTTCAGGAAGGGGGCCAATGACAACACTGGGAAACTTGCCTGTAAATTGGATTTAAGTGAGGCATTTTTTCTCCTAGAGTCATTAGAGTCTACTGGAAAGAAAATTGGTGATGGCCTGGGATACAGGGATGACCCTGATGAAAGGGATGTCTGATTGAGTCCTAAACTCTGCTCAAAGCTGCCTTCAACCGCCTTCATGGCCAGTGGAAGAGATTGCATTCATCTTCCCATGCTGCTGGAGGATATCTTCACATGCTTGGGGTAGATCCCCCCCAACAAGTTTGAGGCCTGTGGGTTATCCTTAACCTCCATCTGTCAAGATGGTTTTGCCAGGCTGGGACCTCAATACATTCTAGAGCTCACAGGTGAGAGGTGGGTGACAGGTGCACACTAAAGGTGAATGAGCAGCCCTGAAAAGGGCTCAGCAAGCCCTTATACCAGAGATACTCTTCCTGTCTGAGCACTCCTGTCAGAGCTAGAAATTACTTTAGAAATCATCTTTTACAAACCTCTGTAAGGAAAATGCTATCTAGCAATGAGAAAGTTTGGGCAGAGAACTAAGGCAGAAACACAGAGAGTTCTTAGAAGAGAAAGGATTTCAAGAGAGTTTTGATCAAACTCTATTCTTTTCATAAAATTCTCATTTTGATTTCTTTTTTAAATAATAGCCTTTTGTTTTCAAAATATATGCAAAGAGAGTCTTCAACATTCGCCCCTGCAAAACCCTGTATTCCAAAATTTTCCCTTCATCCACTTCCCTTTTCCCTTCCCCTAGATAGCAAGCAATACAATATATGTTAAACATGTACAATTCTTCCACACATATTTCTATAAATATCATGCTGCACAAGAAAAATCAGATCAAAAGGGAGAAAAAAATTTGAGAAAGAAAACAAAAAACAAAAGATGAAAATTCTATGTTGTGATCCACACTCAGTCTCCACAATCCTCTCTCTGAGTGCAAATGTCTCTCTCCATCACAAGACCATTGGAACTGTCCAGAACCACCTCATTGTTGAAAAGTCATGTCCTTTGGAATTGATCATTGCATAATCTTGTTGCTGTATACAATGATCTCCTGGCTCTACTCATTTCACTTAGGTCTATCCAGACCTTTCTGAAATCAGCTTGCTAATTGGTTTTTCTAGAACAATAATATTCCATAACATTCATATACCATAATTTATTCAGCCATTCTCCAACTGATGACCATCCACTCAGTTTCCAGTCTTTTCCCTCTACAAAAAAGGCTGCAACAAGCATTTTTGAACATGTGGGTCCCTTTCCCTCCTTTAAAATCTCTTTGGGATATAAGGCCAGTAGAAACACTGCTGGATCAAAGGAGTTGCAGCATTTAATAGCTCTTTGGGCATAATACCAGTTTACTCTCCAAAATGGTTGTATCATTTCACAACTCCACCAAAAATGCATTAGTATGGCAGTTTTCCCACAACTTCTCCAACATTTTTAATTATCTTTTCCTGTCATCTTAGCCAATCTGAGAGGTGTGTAGTGGTATCTCAGAGTTGTCATAATTTGCATTTCTCTGATCAATAGTAACTTAGAGCATTTGTTTCATATGACTAGAAATGGTTTTAATTTCTTCATCTGAAAAGTGTCTCTTTATATTCCTTGACTATCAAAATTCCCTTTTCTCCCCTCTGAGGCAATTGGGGTTAAGTGACTTGCCCAGGGTCACACAGCTAGCAAGTTTTAAGTGTCTGAGGTCAAATTTGAATTCATGTCCTCCTGACCTCAGGGCTGGTGCTCTATCCACTGTGCAATCTACCCCCCACCCCCCTCATTTTGTAGGTAAAACAGTTGAAGCTGAGAGCAGTGATTTCCTAAGTAAAGATTAACTAGTAAAATCTGGATGTGAACCCAATTCTCACATTTCTTAGAGTATTGCTCTATAGGGGGAAAATGGGGAGGAAGAAAAAAGGCAATGAAGGTTCTTTACCTTAAAGGTAGTAAGCAGGCACAAATTGCAGTGTGCTTCCACATGAGGGAGGGAAAATGGGTCCTATAACTTCCATACAGAAAACACATCTCTCTCTGTCTTTCTCTGTCTCTCTGTCTCTCTGTCTCTGTCTTTGTCTCTTTCTCTCTCTCTCTGTCTCTCTCTCTCTCTCTTTCTTTATTTTTTGGGGTGCAGTGAATAAAGTAGATAAAACGCTAGGCCTGGAGTTAGGAAAACATCTTACTCAGTTTAAAATCTGGTCTCAGATGCTTCTTAGCTATGTGACTCTGGACAAGTCATTGAACTCTTTTTGTCTTCATTTCCTCATATGTAAAAATGAGGTGGATAAGGAAATAGCAAACCACTCCAGTATCTTTGCCAAGAAAAGCCCAAATGTGATCACCAAGTATCAGACATGGCTGAAGACCAACAAAGCAACAAAATTATCTGAATTTTCCATTAGAGTGTAGTGAAAAGACTGAGTTAAAATACCACAAAAGACATAACTTTCTATGTGGACAAGTCATTTAACTTCCTTTTGTCTCAGGTTCCTTGTCCATAACAATGAAATAAGAATAGCATCTATTGTCCCAGGTGGTCATGAGCATAAAATGAGACAATTGATGTAAAGCACATTGTAAACCCTTAAAGATCTGTATAAAAGTTAGCTGTTAATAACATTAAAAGCATTGAATTTGAATTTAGAGGTATGAGTTCAAACCTCCCCTCTCCTAATTACATCTGATCATGTTTGTCCATTTCCTTCCTCTTTGTCCCAGTTACCTTTTTTTTTTAAAAGGGGCAGCTATAGGCAGACATTCTCAAAAGAATTTTACAACTCCGGATACTGTGAATTATCATTACCATTATTGTTTCTATATTGTGTATATAATACACAATATACACAATATTATTACTAACATTCCCCCCCCCCCAAAAAAAAAAAAAAATCACCTTCTGACTTGAAGTTTGCAGAAAATGGGGATCTGGAAGGCTATATTACCAAGCCATGATCAGATTTGTATGTATTATTGACTTCTGGTCACAATGAAAATAAATGAATAAAAATTCACCCTAGCACACCTTAAATATTAGAACAATTCCTCTGTTCCAAATGGGTTCCCTTTAACCACATTTGTTACAATCTCTTGCTAATTCTATGGAGATTACAAGAATTAGCCTCCCCTTAATTGGCAGTTGTTACTGAGTCTCCACAGGAGCCTTTTCCCTAACAGAAGATTTAAAATTCCATTAGCAGTGATGACAGCATTCTAGCCCAGAGGAGGAAGGGCTGGCCTGATCTTTTGTCTAAGATATTCAGAGTAATTGATGATAAAAAAGAGAAACCATTAGATGAATGATTGATAACAGGACCTTTCTAATTACATCAGCCCTTTCCAAAGGAGACAGGTCATGAAACTTAGAGATCTACAGCATAAGTTTGAGAGTTTTTGACAAATAACCATAATTTAAAATACAATTATTTTTTTAAAAATAAGATAGATGTTATACTACTATCTGTGTGTCTCTATCTGACTTTCTCTATGTTGTCTTTCTATCTTTCTGTCTGTGTTTCTGTCATTTTGTCTCTATGGATCTGTTTTTTTGTCACTTTTGGTCTCTTAATCTTTTTCTTTGTCTCCTCTTCTCTTTCTCTGTTTGCTTTCTTTTCTTGCTCATTTTTTTCTCCTTACCTTTGGCTTCCTTCCTTCCTTCCTTCTTTCCTTCCTTCCTTCCTTCCTTCCTTCCTTCCTTCCTTCCTTCCTTCCTTCCTCCTTTGCTTCTTTCCTTTCTTCTTTGCTTCCTTCCTTTCTTTTTTCCTTCCTTCCATATAGTAGCAAAGAGAAACTTAGCTCTCATCCAATAACTAAGACACTAAAATTTATATTTGGAACCATGACCAAGAATTGGGGGCAAGGGGAGAAAAGTAGATAAATTATTTCAATTGCTGTTGTACAAGGTTTGAACAGCTGCATTCCACAGCAATACATCAGTGTAACAAGAGTTCACAGGATCACAAGCTGAAGCTACCCTAGAGATCTTCCAATCTAAATCCTTCATTTGACAAATGAGGAAAATAAAGTCTAGAGAGCATAAGTGACATTCCCCAAATGACACCAGTAGTAAGTAGGAAATGTAGAATTATAAACTATGACTTCTCATTTTAAATTTGAAGTACCAAAAGAAATGTACAGAGACTCACACAATGTAAAAGTCTGATTTTAAACTCCAAAATACATTACATTTTGATGATTTATCTCTCCAGTTTTCCTCCTTCTCCTCCTCTTCTCCCTTCCTTCCCCAACTCCAGTTTTCTAATCCATCCTTGACATAGTTGTTAAATTAATACTTCAGGAACACACATTAGATCAGGTCAAAATGAAAAGTATTCAGTGTTTACTTACTGCTTCAATTACAAAACATGACTTCCTCCACCCAATTGGTAAACTTCCCCCAAATTTGGGCAATCTATAAACTGTCTAAGTGATGCTATAGAACTCTCACATATTCTTTTTTCTAGGCAAATTAAAAATGTTTTCAAAACTCAATATTCCATATCCCATATCTATGTCTTTGTACAGACTGTGACATGTTTTTGCAAGACATTTCTATTTTACCTTAATATTTTTCAGTCTCTAGTTTCAATTAAGCTTCAGCACAGATGTCACCTCATATATGACTATTTTCTGAAACTCCTAATCCCTTTTATTTACTTTATATATTTTCTATCTAATAGAATATGTATTTTATGTTTTCCCTCTCACTAGTGCCAACTATGCTGTCTTGCACAAAGAAGCTTTAAAAATTTGAGGTTTTTATTTTATAATTTTTTTAAATTAAACTTTCTTATATCACTGCAACATCTTATGTTTTCCACTGCCACCTTTTTTCCCCATCCATCCCATGTGACAAAAATGTATTTTTTGGAGGATGGGAAAAAAAGTTAGTATAACTATTGGATATCAGTACAAGAAAAGTCTGAAAATAAGTGTAATACGTAATACCTGTGGACCATATACCTCTATAAAGGAATGGACAGGGGAAATTTCTCATATCTCTTCATTCCAAGTCCTATTTTTTCTGTATAATTTTGTTAAATTTAGTTTTGATTTGGGGAAGTTCCATAGTTCTTTCCATTTACATTGTTGCAGTTATTGTACATATTGTTTCCACGCCTCTTCTTATGTCACTCTGCATCAGTTCATATAAATCTTCCCATACTTCTCCCATATACCACATATCATGTACCACAATTTACTATTATCCCACTGAAAGGTATCTATTTTGTTTCTAATTCTTAGCTGTCAGAAAAGTGTTGCTATAAATATTTTGGAGCATATAGGGAATTTTTTTTTTCTTATTGATGGATTCCCTGGGACATAAATCCAGTAATGGAATCTCTTGTTCAAGGAGTGTGGATATTTTAGTATCTAATTTAAATAATTCCAAATTGACTTTCAAAATTGTTGTACCATTTCACAGCTCCCCCAACAATGTGATAGTATGCCTATCTTTAAAAAAGCCCTCCAAAAACTGACTATTGAGATATTTTTGTCTTTTTGCTAATATTTAAAGTATGAAGTGAACCCATAGGTTTATCTTGATTTGTAGTTCTCTTAATATAAGTGATTTAGAACATTTTTTCATGTAGTTGTGAAATCTTTCCAGTTCTTTTAACAACTCTTTGTTAATATTAACAATCCTTTTACCTTTTTACCTTACCATTTATCTTATTAATCTTATGAATATTTATTATCTAGATATCTTACATATCAAACTCTTATCAAAAAATTGCTGCAGAGATTGATTTCCATTGAAATGCTTTGTTTCTTCATAGATTGCACTGATGTTATCTTTGTAGAAGTTTTTATTTTCAAATAATCAAAGTTATTTTATTTTTTGTAATGGTCCCCATCTCTTGTTTGACTAAGAATATATCTCTTACTAATAACTATAAGAGGAGTATAATCTGTTTTTCTCTCACTCTAACTCCTCATAGGGTTTGAGACTCCTCAGGTCCCTCAACCTGGTTTAACCCATTCACCGAAATGGTTTGACAGAGTGTCTGGAACTATGTTAAACATAGGTGATATAAATAAAGGAAAATAAGTGTCTGATTTCATGGAATTCATATTCCAGTGGGGATGCAACATGTAAATAATGATACATTCAAGATATATGTAGTATAAATATAAATTATAGTAATCTCAAAGGAGAATAGCAGTAGAGATTGACAAAGGTGTAAAGGATGGAAGTTGAGATGGGTTTTTAAGGAAGCCAAGGAAACTAGGAGACTGAGAAGTGAGGAAAGAGATCATGCTAAACACAGGGGAAAGTCAGTGAAAAGTTGGGAAATGAAATTTGTTGTAGGCACATATAGCTACATCATGTATATTGGGAATAAGAAAACTAGAAAAGTAGAAATGAGTTTGTTATAAAGATCCTTGGATGCCCAACAGAGGGATTTTTATATGACCCTTAAGGTAACAGGATATAATTGGAATTTTTTGAGAAAGGTATGACATACACACTTTAGACAGTCACTTAGCACCTAAATAGAGAAAAGATTAGTGCAGAGGGAGAAATGTGGCAGGGAGAGCAGTTTAAAACCTATTGAAATAGCCCATATGAGAGCTGATGATGGCCTGAACTAGGAGGGTGGCTCTGTGAATAGAGGGAAGTGGATGCATGTGAGAGAGATTTTTGAAGAACGAAATCATAAGACTTGGACAATAGATTAGATACATGGGATAAGTCAGAGTAAGGAATCAAGAATGGCAACTAGATTAGGAGGAACCTGAATTACTGGGAGAATGGTAGGGTTCTCAGTAATATAAGAATGTGGAATGAGAAGATTTAGGGAAAAACATTTTTTTTTTTTTGTACTTCAGTTTGAGATAACTGTAGGAAATACAAGATACCCCAAAAATCACATGACAATAAGGTCATGGAGCTCAAGCGAGGCAGACTATTATTGCTGGTATATAGGTTTGTGCATAATTTGTGTAGAGCTGATAATTAAACCTATGTGAGTTAATGAGATCCCCAAATGTAATTATATCAATGGAAGAGAAAAAAGACTATAGGACAAAGTCTTGAGGGACATATATTTGGTGGACATGATTTGAATGAAGAATTAAGAAAGAAGAAAGCAAAAGCTTTCAGACAAATAGAGGAAGAACAAGGACAGAACAATATCTCAAAACACAGAGGAGTGAATATTGAGGAGAGGGTAATCAACAATGTCAAATGCTACTGTGAGGCCAAGATAGATGACAATTAAGAAAAAGCCATTTAATTTTCCAATTAAGAGATCACTGGTAATTTTGAAAAGAGTATCTTCAGTTAAATGGTATAATGAAATACCAGTGTGCAGAAGGTTTAGAAGAAAGCAGAAGAGATAAAATAGAGTTGCTAAAATAATAAGATCATATGAGAAATTCGTTTCTTTTTCAATACTTTGCTTTATTTAGTTTAGTTTAAGACTGAGAAATAGGTTTGTGAGTTGAAAGTTGAGAAGTCAACAATTAGGGAGAGAGATGAGAGAGACCTATCTGCTAAAGAAAATAAAAGAGGATTAAGGATATATTAGATTAGATTACTTTTTGAAAGAGACTGGAGTGAAGGAGATAATAGGAGAATATTTCTGAGTCACAGGAAAAGAGAAAAAAAGGAAAAGGAGAAATTTGGGAAATGGTCACATATTTTTCCTAAGTTAAAGCTAAGTCTTGAGAGAATGAGTGAAAAAAATTGCCTTAAAATAGATAATGACTATCTGGTTCTATAAAATACAAATAAAAAAAATGAAAAAGGAAAAGAAATTTATAAAGCACAGAACCATGTATGATATATATGTCCAAATATATAAAATTGTACTTTTAATTATATTTTGTTGAATAAATTTTTGTACTTACATGCATACATACACAATATAGCCTACGAATCTACCTGGTTCCCCATTTGTTGAATAACAAACAAACCAAAAACCTTTCCTCACTCCACAGCTGAAAGAAACACTATAAATCAGTTTCTTCCATCTTTTCTAGGTTATTTTTTTAAATGTAGAATTTACAAGAAAACATAATATGTGGATATAAATGCCTTTCTCAGCAAATTTTTATAACTATGTTAAAAATATATATTCTTTCTCCAAATATATTCTAAATAATTGTCGCACATTAATCGTTTTTATACACATTTAGTGGAATGTCTTGTGTATTTATTCTATCTATTTATTTCTCTATACTTTGCCTCATATCCAATAGTTCTGATGATAATCACTTTGCAATAAATTTTGAAGCTTGTGAGTTCAAGGACTTATTCAATGGCTTTTTTTCTCTTGTGTGTCCCTTAATACATTTATCAATCTTTTATTTAAGTTTCATTATGAAATCATTATAATGTTCTCATGTACTATAAAATTTCATTGATATTTTGATTGATGTTTTATTAAATAATTAATCTGGAAAATATTATTTTTATCACATAAATCTAGTATATACATGATCATTAAATATTTTTCCATTTGTTTTGATCTTTTATTTTTGTCATTCTTTAATGCTATTGTTATTTCTAAAGATTCTTTCATTCTTTTTTAGTTATTTCTCAAATAGTTTATTGTTTTGTTGTTATTAAAAAAAATGATGTTTCTTTTTCAACATAAATAACACAATGAAGGGAACTGGAGTTGATGAGTGTTTAAATATTTATCCTTTAATTTCAGACACCAACTTCTTAGCCAGCTATAATCACTTCCCAAGTCTGGCTTGTTTTTCTTAACACTTGCTTTTGATTGGCAGCAATGAGAGAAATCAACTGAGCCCCAAGGGCTTCTGTTTCTTGCCCAATTCTTTAGACTCTTTAGCAATGCTTTCTTGTTAAACGTTTTAACTAGGTGAACTCTATTAAGGCAATATCATTTGTTTTCATATGAATTAATAGAATTGAGAATTACTGATTTTTTTATTTTGACAAGTCAGTCAAGTCAGGTCAACAAGCATTTATTAAGCACCAAACTCTGTGGCCATATCTATTTTAAGCATTGAAGAAATAAGGAAAGATACTAACAGCCCTACTCTCAAGCCCTACTCACTGTCACATGATGTCACACATCATGTAATGTAGTCCCAGTAAAAGCCCTGATTCATCCATGGTGTTGTGCCACAGTTCTCTTTAACTGTCCTGACTCAGTTTCCCTGTACTAGTTTCCCTGCACTAGTCCTGACTCAGTTTCCCTGAATTGTTCTGTCTCAGTTTCCTTAACTGTTCTGTCTCATCCAGTTGTAAAACCCCTCTCTGGTCCATTAAGACTGAGGACCAAAAACGGTTATAAATTGTCAATGTACGATTCAAGATAAGGGGAGATTAGACTTCCTGGCTCCTTCTGCTCTCAGGAATTTGTGACACTAATCCTCTTAAATATTCCAAAAGATAAGACTATCCTGGATACCTCATTGACATCTTTTCTTCTGTTTATTCAGACATCCTGACTCTGGCTTTTGTAAGAATTTATGGCCTCCCCGCCTCCTAACAGAACCAAATGGGTCTGTGAAGAAGTTTCCCAGCTTCTTTCCCCTTCTTTGTTTGTAAAAGGTATTTAAGAATTTGGGATTCTCCCATTCATCTCTGGATACTTTGAGACGAGAGTCCTGTCCAGTCAATTATGCTCTCCAATTAATAAAATATTAAAAACTCTCTAATCTCTCTCCTGCCTCAGTTTCTCTGGCATTACAATAGCCAGGATGTTACCAGGTTCTTTCTGTATTGCCACAGACCTGCCTTTTCACTATAATTATTAAATTTCTGCCTTGCCCATATCTCTTTGTGAGCATTTAGATGGAAGTCTCTAAATGCTTTCTCTGTTATATCTCTGTTGCTGCTGTCCTTAACTGTTGCATTTATTCACTCCAGTATTTCTGTTGGTGTGTTCAAGAAACAATTTCTCCAATTTGGGTTAATTTCTAAAATTGTTACAAAACACTTTATTACTAAAGGTCTTTTTTCATTTATGTTTAAACTTAAATTTCCATGATAATTTAACTGGAACTACACATTCTGAGCTTTATTGCTTTTTGAAACACATGACACCATTCTCTACCATGTTTAATATTGCATTATTCAAATATCCTGTCCTTTATATTTGAGATTTTTCTCGATGGTTTAAAAGACTTGTTTCTGAATTGGATTAACAAATTTATACTAGAGTTTAAAAAGTTTTTGGCAGTGGTAGTTTTGTTTTATTCTGTTTTGTTTTCCTGCTCAGTTGTTTATTTAAAGGTAAGCTTTATTCTACTGGAAATTTCATTGTCTATTATTTGCAGAGGTTTGAGGGCAGTTCTCTTATTTCTTACATTGTACTGTCAAAAATTTTATCCTGTCATAGTCTTCTTGGAGACCTATGATCCTAAAATAGTCTCTTCACTGTTTTCAGATAGTGTGTTTTGCTTGCATAGTAAGCAATTTTCTTTTAATGTTTTTGCTTCTCTTCTAAATTTTTCTTTACTTCTACATATCTGCTTTCCCATTCTACTGTTATCTTTCTTTTTGTTTCTTTGCTTCCTTGATGAGATTTGATATCACACATTACAGTCTTTCTATTAGGCCCATTGTTTTTATTTTTCAGACCATAGACTTTGTTCTAATAATTCTCAGGGGTACTTTGGACTAGTCAGTGACACTGTATTGCAGGTCCTCTGTCTCATCAAGTGTTCAATCATTTTTCTTTGTTTTGCAGTATTTATTCATGTATGCCTGACACAAAAGTCAAATGGATAAGTCTTGAAAGTTTTTTCTGCCATGTTAAAAGAAAAAGGCCTTGAAAGCTACTGAGCATCTATTGTTGTTATTTATGAGATCAACAAATAATTTCTCAGTAACCCTCATTAATATTCATCAATTATAGTTACTCTGTCCTTCCTCCTCTTCTTCCCTGGCAAAATCTCTCACCTGCCAAAATATATCCTTACAACTTCATTATTTGGAGGACACATATCTGCCTAATTTCTGAGAAGATCCATCTCTCTCCTTAACAGGAAAAAATCTTATATATCTTTCTTTGGATTCACATTATCAGTGAACTTGTTTCTCTTTCTTTTTGTGTTACATTCTTCTGCATTCACATGAGATTTTCTTCTGCCTCTTTGGAACCATAATGTAGTTTCTGTTTTGAATCACAGATCATTTTCTTGTTCCATTTGTTTTTATTTATTTTAAATATGTCTCAATATTTCCTGAAAACCCAGAAAGGAGCGAAGTTCTTTTTCATTTCCTTTAGCTTCACTACTCAGAGAGAGAATAACCTGTAACATTAACATAGAGAATTGTAACTGTTTTTTCAGAAATCCAAACACCTGCCATATTTTGTATGTGAGTGATGATGATGATGTTCATGAGAATAAGAATAAAATATCAAGCACCAAATTGAGACACAGAAATGATTGGATGTCCACTAGAATTCCATGTACCATCTTCCAAGCGTCAACAACCGCAAAAATTCTTCAAAAATTTCCACATTTTGTCCTTTTTAATTCCCAAGGATTGAGTTTACCATAAAGGAAAACAAAATTCATTTTGCAAATGATTTTCTCTGATGAAAGGCATATCAGTTTGAAAGAAATATGAGTATTTGAGGGATATAATAGATTCGTAGAATTTCAGAGCTGAAGGCAAGGTCAAACATTATCCCAACTCTTCATTTTAAAGATGATACACTATCCCACAATGCAAACAAAGTTCTCTACCTAATAGCAACCATAAGTTCGAGCACTCAAAATGGCAAAATACATCTTATGATATCATAGATGAGACCTAGAAGGGAGCTCAGAGGCTGTTCAGCTAACTCCCTCATTTTACAGTTGTGGGAGCTAAAGACCACACAGGTTACCTTGTGACTTGTAACACAAATGATTTGCATAGGGTTATAAAGAATATTGGAGGTGGTATTTGAGGTAAGGACCCCAGAACTGGTTCCCTTTTCATTGTGCTGCACTTCCTCCCATTCACAGGGCTCAATACTACAAACTTCCCTCCCCAGTTCTCCTTTGGATTAGCTCTTCAGTGTGATTCTAAATTTCAACCTTCTGGGGCCCTTCACTAGGAAATTATAAGACAAGATTCATCAAATTCTTAGTTTTTTTTTTTTTTTTTTTCATTCTCAAATATAAAAATGTCCTAGTTGCAAGAGTCTTAAAGGTTATTAATTCTAACCCCAGAAAAATTTTAGCAGTGTCATGGGCCAGAACTCTGAACTTGAAACAAAGGATTCTTACAAGGTACTAAGTCAGTGGAATTTAGCATGGTTCAGTATGATTGATTTAATCCTACAAGGAGATGTTATGGGCCAAAACTTGAAACAAGGTACTAAGTGGAATTGAGAAGACAATGGTTAAATCTAGGTTAGCATTGATTTAATTCTACAACAAATAATGGCTTCCTAGTGATATAATGATTGGTTTGTGCTCAGTGTACAGCATATAAGCAAGAAACTCTCAGGGCCAGGAGGACAAGCCCCACTAGAAGCTCTCAGAGCTTCAGCCAGAATCAGAACTAGGAAAGACCAGAGAAGTGGTGGCAGTCCTCCTGCCTCCCCCACAGAAACCAAGACACATTCAGGAAGACCTCAAGAAGCTGGCAGAAGCAGAGAAGACAAAAACTAGTGGCAGGAGCTTAAACTCTCAGAACCAAGGAGAGAGATAGGCCTCTAAGAAAGCTAACTGGGCCCCAGGAAAGGAGACAAGACTTATAGAGACAATAAAGGATTTGCACTTTAATCCCTGACTATAGTCTTGTGATTACTGAAAGGAAGGCTGTTCCCAGAAGCCCCCAGAGAAACCTGCTCCCAGAGAGCATTACATTTTAGAGAAGAATATTACTAGCAGACAATGTCTCACTTGGTTATTATACCTGTGAAAATATAAATTCAATCCTTACAAATCAAGAATTAACCAACCAAATTACCATAGTTCAAACATAGCAGGTGACAGTGACTCTGTGACCTTGGATCTCTCTGGATCTAAGTGATCTCTAATCTTCCATTCCATTCAAAATTTCTGACCCTAATAAGGAGAGAACTGAAAACCATTCTATGAGCATACTAAGGGAAGAAATAACTCATGTTTAACCCAAAGAAGATAGGTGTTAGTTAACTGTAAACATTTAAAAATTTGTCACCTAGATCTTTTAAGATAAAAAAAATTTATAGCCTTAGATTTGGAAGAAAAGTAAGGCTAGAGATTCACCCTTTTCATTTTACAGAAAAGAGATCTGAGGCATAGGGAACCTAAATGACCTGCCCAAGGTCACACAATTAAGTGTCAGAGGAGGGATTTAAACCCAGGTTTTATGACTACAGTCAGTATCCTTTTAGTGGTACTAAAAATTAATGAAAGGGGTTGAATAATTAATTCTGCATCTTTATTAGAAAATATTCCTCAACACAATGGTGTCTATGAATTTATATGTTGACTTTCCCCTTTAATCCCTTGTGCTTTGGTCTAACTGCAAGCTAAGAATACATCCTTATTAATTGCAGTAACTGTACCCATTTGCCTAGGGATACCCAATGCTCCTCTGTCCCTGAAAAGGTTTTTCCCATGCCCATGCTTTACCACTGATCATAAATCCTTTCAGGATATTGAGGAATCACTATAGTTGAAATACTCAATGTGCAATAGTTTCTATCTCCTAACACAAATCACCATTTGGTAATTAGAAAAATAATGAAATTCAAGAGTCAGTCAGGGCCTAATAGCCTTATTTCATGCAATATTTACCTTCTACATTAATACTGTAATTAGACAGCTTTATTACTTCTTAGCATAAATGTAATTTCAATAGCTTAGCCAAAAGTAGATATATAGGCATATATATGCATGCATGTATATATACACGTAGACATTACACATAAACACACATGTAGACATGCATATATGTAAGTGTGTGTATGTGTGGATAGGTATATACATAATGCACTTGTGTATACACACATAGATAAAAATGAAGAAATTAATTATGATGTGTTATGGAGCATTGATACCATCTCTACAAGCCTCCATTTCCCCATTAAATAGGGCTAACAATTCTTATATCCTCTCAGGATTCAAGCATTTAAAGCTCTTCTACAACCAAGCTATTTTCTATTTGCTAAGCCTTTCATGCCCTATGCCCTTCCATATACGTTATGGTACAGCCATCCTGGCCCACTTGCTATTCCATACCCTGGAGGCTTCAATGTCTGCCTCTATATATTTACATTAGCTATCTCCGACACCTTGAATGTTTCCTTTTCTCATTTCTCCTTTTTCTAAAGCCAGGTTTCTTTCAAGACTCAGCTCAAGTAGATCTTATACCCAAAGCCTTTCTTGATCTTCTAAACTACTGCATGCCTTCTTCTCAAACCCTATGTTCAATTTGTATGTATTTTGTGTATGTTGTATGTATAAGTGCATGTTGTCTCCTCCATTAGAATACAATCTCTTTGAGGTCATCCCCACTGCTTAGAACCATGGCTTGTATGTAGTAAAAGTTAAATAAATATTTGTCAATTGAATTATACTAATAAAAATTTTCAGAAATATTCCTGGAATAAGTAGACACCATTTCATAGAGCAATAGTGAAGGATTCAGCTCATCAGTTATAACCAATATTGACTTCAAACCAGTAATATGTTGGTCAAAAACAATAAAAATTCAAATAAATTTTATATTTTGTACACTGATTTTTGTGAAGAGAGATGTTTATGATGGCAATACAGGACCGGGTCTTTGCATCTAAAAATTATAGATGAATTTTCCTTAATGGGTTTAAGATTAAATGATCAATGTATATTATTCAATGAAACAACAGACATTTTAAAGCATAACAGTGAGTTGAAAAATTGGGGCACCGGCTAAATATCTAGAAAAACATAATCAGAAGCACAGATTTATATTCCAAAAACTTATGATTCTTGATAAACTTACAGTGGACTAATTTCCATGTTACAAATGTAGATTTCAAATTTGTTTTCAAAATTCAAACAGATGATTAGGATAGACAACCATTACCTACCAATATCTCAATGAATATCACACTGGCCATTATTATTTTTGTTATTAAGACCATATAAGTTAACAAAAATTTATATACATTTAAGAATATATATAGAAGAAAAAAGAGAAAAGGAGCAAGACAGAGCCTTAAAGAATGCTAAATTTAATGTGCATAATATGGATGAAGATCCAGTAAAATAAATAAAGTAAGTGGCAAGGCAGACAGCAGATACAGGAAGAGACAAAATTTTTCACAAAATCTTATGGATTCAGTATGCAGAAGAAGGATTAACAAATGAATGAATATGTATTGAATGCTTACTGGATACAAAGCTTTTAAGTGCAAGGAATCCCAATGGAAAAGTCATACAACCACTGCTCTCAAGGAGCTCACATTTTAATGGGAAAGACAACCCTCAAAAAGGATTTCCCATCCCAAGTTAAAAGTTCCAATAGTCCTTAGGATGAAGCAGCAAAGTAATTAGGATTTCTTTCTTTCTTTCTTTCTTTCTTTTTTTAATATCTTTTCAGTTTTGATGTGAAACATTTGGCAGTGCCAAAGAGTTTGGTAGTCAGAACTTTCTCTTTGGGGTCTTCAATAGTTCTAGCTCTCACAGAAGCTGTCTCAATCCCACATCTCTATGTGGGTTGCTTCCTCTGATGATGGCTATAATGAATAAGCTAGAACTATTATGTTCCCATGGGTACAGAGTTCTGGGTCATCTCCACTGAAATCTGAAGTGTGTTCATCAAGGGGTGCATTGCTGATTCAAGCTAAACTCTCTTGCCATTCTTCTTTCATAATGTTATAAGATCCTTTACAATGAACATAATTATGTTTTTTTGTCCCTGTATCCCCAATACCTACCATATTGTGCACTTCTTTTTTTTTTTTTTTTAACAAAACCCGTAGTTTTATTGGAACGCACACTGTGGTGTAATAGAAAGACCAATGGCCCTGGAATCAAAAGATGCAGGTTCAAATCCTTCCTCTGTTCCTTTCTGTGTGACCCTGTCAGAATCACTTAAACTCCTCACATTCCTTAGCTTTACAAATAAGGAAATTGGACAAAGAAACCTTTGAAACAGATTCATTCCCTCTGATCCTATGATCCAATGATCCAAGTGAAGAAAACGCACTCTACCAATATACATCACCTGCTATACAGAGTATACTTTTATAAACTCACTTGGGGAGTTCAGAATTAACTGACTGCTCCTAGATCATGGTCAGGATATGTCAAAGACAAAATTTGAGCTCATCTTCTGAAATCTGAACCCAACCATGAACTCACTTTAACACCAATTTCATCAATAGGAAAATTGAGGATCATCAGTTAGAGTTTTGTAAGTGTGTTTTATCGAAAGACACACAATTATTTAATGGCAGAACTAAAATTTTAACCCTATACTTCTGAATCTTAGCAAAGTATTATTTCCTAATAAGAAAAAGTCATTGTGCTGCCTGCAGCCCAGAGAGACTTTTTTTAAAAGAGAAGTTTCTTTAAGGAAGATCAGCCATTTTCTTTGAATTATGATATAGGTACTATATTCAAGGTTCCTCCAAATTAATTTGTATGTGGTACCAGTCTTTATTTTTATGCTTCATAAAAGTTATTATTCAATAAATATGTATTAAGTCCTCACTAAATATAGGGGAGTAGGTCTAAAAAGTAAAAACAAAAAGAAAAAAAGAATAGAAAAGAAATAGTCCTTAATCCAAAGATGTTTATATTCATTCTACTAAGAACATAGACTGGATTTCTGAGTTTTCTGATTTTATTTGGAACATTACAATTACACATCCCTAAGACCTTTACCTATGGTTTCAGAGTAGGAAACTCTTAATGGGTTTTTCCTTGTAAGCTAATGAACCAACTGATGAGTGATGCTTACAGTAAAAAATGCCCAAGTTATCTAGATTTCCCAAGGCCTGTACAATCAAAATTAATAACTCTTAACTGTTTCTCATACACTTACACTGTTCTAGGGAACAAGGACATATGTCTCCTTTTGGCTTATTTTCTTCTTTCCCTTATAATGTAAGCTCCTTGAGGACAGGGACAGTCTCCATTTGTATTTGTATACCCAGTGCTTAGCACAACATGGCATGTAGTAAGTGCTTAACAAATATTTGCTACTTGTTTTCCTACTGTCAAAGATGCAAACAAAATTGTTCTTGCTTCAAGACACTTGAATCCTACTGTGTGGAAGAGGATATAATATATACAGAAATAAGCACAGTAACAGAAATCTTAAAGAGATTTCACTAATAACCTGGGAATGAGGGAGAAGAGCCAGTTGGTGATTAGGGATGCTTTCAGTAAGGAAATGGCAAATACACTAAGGGTGAAAGGAAATTAAAGAGGCAAGGATGGGGCAGGGAGTGGGGTGAGGCTTGCATATCAATCAGGAAGTATGACTTCTTCAAATAAAGGCACAGAGATATTTGATGGGAATGTTGTTTAGTGAGCTCTCCTTAGAGTGCAGAGTGCACGAGAGCAGGAGTGCTTCTAGCTGGCGCAGCACATGCAGGGCTGGATCTGAATCAGGAAGCTTCAGTCTGAGTCTTGCCTTGGTCATTTACTAGCTGCATGGCCCTGGGCCAGCCCCTTCTCCTGACTGTATCTCAGTCCCCTCTTCTGAAAAATGAGAGGGTTACCCAGATGTCCAATCTAAATCTGTGATCCTATAACCTCTGCAGGAAACCGGGAGAGAAGGCTGCAATTGGATTTTGGAGGGCCTTAAATGTCAAGCTAACAAATTTATATTTTATTCTAGAGGCAATGAAGTGGTATTGATAAGACTGGAGGGAGTGACAGGGTCAGGCCTAGGCATTAGAAACTTGTGAGAGAATTACATAGAAAATGGATTGGAGAGGAGAGAGACTGGCAAAGGGAGATGAAGTAGGAAGTTATTCCAAGTTCAGGAGAGAGGTAAAAGGGCCTGAACTATAATGGGGACCATGCATAAAAGGATGAGAAAGGCTACAGTTACATAAATTTAATGAAAGCAAATGCTAAAAACCTTAATTAATTTATGAGTGAATATGCAAATAACCTTTGACTTTTTCAACATAGGTAATTCCTGGTTTAAAAACTCACTCTAACAACAGAGATCTTAATGTCTTAATGAAGGACTAGAATTTACAAAACCTTGGAGAACCAAATTGTCAGTTAAATAAGTGCATTTTTTTAAATGTGTAAGACAAGAAAGTCCCACTACAAATAGTAAAAAAAATTAATTTCAAAGTGAAAATATAATATCTGATCATAATTTCTTGTATTTAAAATATATTTGCATGGATAAAATGAATTATAGTGAATTAACATTCAAATATGTAGTAAATTAATATATAAATATTTAAAACATCAATATAATAAATAATTTAAAAACTATTTCAACTGACATAACAATAAGGAAAACTTATAATAAATTACAGCAACATTTGTAAAATTGTTTCATATGACATACCAAATACTTTTAGTGGTAATAGCTAAGTCTTAGGGAGGTGTTAGATGCACACGTATCTTTCAGGTCATGTCAATTTGAAGGATATACAGAGCAGGCTCATCTCTAGAAGATATGAACTGAAGACCTGAAGTCCATTGTCCTGACCAGTGAATACTTTCCCTGTCCCCTACTATTTCTGTGGTCAAACAAACACACTAGCTAAGAATGAAGACATTTATCATCACAAATTTGGTCACCAGTTAATGGATTCCCTTTGGTCATATAATCTACAACATGGAAAAAAATAGCTCAAGAACTATTAATTAAGTAGTAACTACATGTCAGGCACTGACAAGCATTTCTTAAGTCCTTACTATGTGTCAGGCACTCTGCTAAGCTTTGGCCATGCAGAAAAAAAAGGGAAAACCATGGTCCATACCCTCAAGCAGCTTACATTCCAGTAACCCAGACAACAAGAAGCAACCATGTATATACAAGTTAGAAACAGTATTAATGGAATACTGTTATTTATCCTTCCTTCTCGAAGAGGACCTTGACATCAGGGAGGTGATACTGTGACATACAAATGAATTGGATCTAAGGGAGGGAGGGCTGGGCAAAGTCCCCTGTCTCACTTCATCTGGTCCAGTGGCCAGATCTAGATCAGGATGATTGGAGATGGCCCAGGATGCAGTAGTCAGTAATTGGACATGGTCTCAGTCAAACTGAGGTCTTAGATTAAAAATGGAAGGCAATCTTACAGAGAAGGAACTAACAAAGAGATATCTGGGAAAGGGTGGGATAGACTTCTTGTAGAAGTTAGTCACTGGGCTGAATGTTAATGAAAGGCCTGAGAAAAAGGGAAGAGGAAATGAGGAGAAAAGCATGGGGGATAGCCAACGTAAAGGAATAGAATCAGAAGTGTTTTATGAAGGTTCTGCAGCTAATTAGATGTGTCCCTACATATTTAAAAGGAAACGTCACATGCAAAAACAGGTCCAATCCATGAAGGAGAAGACTAGTTTGTCTGAGAGGGAGAGGGAATCCTGAAGTACATTCACTGTCTTGTGCCTTTTTTAGTTTCTTATTCTTTCAGTATATACCACAGACCAAAGAGAAAAGCCTATTTTAAACCAGATGCAATTTAAGCAAGAAGACTAGCATTAGGGATCATATCACACTAGCTTTGGTGGACAAAGGCCATCTAGGATGGTGCAAGGTGTGTGTGTGTGTGTGTGTGTGTCAGAGACCTCTTTGGCCATCTGCTGAAGCCTATAGATACCTTTCCAAAATAACCATAAAATATATAGAATTAAAAATGAAACCAATTAGGTTGAAATACAGTTATCAATTAAAAAAAATCACAGACCACCATCACATTAAAAATCCATGACAAACAATGTTGGAGGACTCATTTCCCAAGCTAAGTAAATCACAAGTTCCTCAAGTAATGAAGAGAACAGTCTTATTAGGATGCGTAATAATATCAGTACTTTTATCATAGTAATGATAACATTAATAATTGTCATACTAATAAATATTACTGGTAGCAAATGTTTAATTACATAGATGTATACACACATGTGTGTATGCAAACACATATGTACAATATTAACACCAGTTTTTTTCTTTTTTATTTCTTATTGAGATTTGGGACTAAAAATAGGCATGTTCTTGCTCGTCTATTTGTTTATCATAGAATATGTGATGAAATTAATGACGATTTAAGAAAGATCTTCAAAGGATAGCAGAAAGAGACAATAGCTTTTTTCTTACAGGGTTTTTTGTAAGCAGAAAAGTCACATGTAGAGTTACCATGATGTAATGGAAGAAATCCAATTTGTATGCCAAAGAACTGGTTTGCTGTCCCATGTGAAAGATAAATTAAGAGAACAGACAAAAAGGGAAATGAGAGGAAAAAAAATAAAAATATATTTTTTTAAATTCTAAAGGTAAATGGTAACAGTGGGCCTTTCATATAGATGAGAGTCTACATGAAGGTATGAAAATTACAAGGGCCTGAACCAGAATTGGTACTATCAAAATCTAAATATCTGTGTGATGATGAACAAATTACTTTCACTAATTCACTCAGTTACTCGTTTATGAAATAGGGATAATAATAGCACCTACTTCCGATGGTTATTGTGAGAATAAGATATTATTGTTAAAATACTTTGCAAATCTTAAAGTACTATAGAAAATTCTAGCTATTAGAATTATTATTAGCCATAGTAATAAAAAGAAAGAAAGAAACATAAGAAATATTGCGAAGTAACAATGCTTCAAACTTAGGAACTGAATGATTATAGGGGCTGTAGAAGGCAATAATGACTAACATTTCAGGTCTCAGTTATTGGAAAATGATAGCACCATCAACCTCAATCATTGGGGGAAACTAGTTTAAGGGAAAAAAAAGTTATTGAGTGATATTGAGACATATGAATGGAGATGTCCAAGAGGCAGATGTATATGTGAAATATGACTTGTTGAGATTAGAACTATACATTTAAAAGCTACTGAAATAAAAGATATGAATAAAATCAGAAGAATGAAAAACAAAAACAATAAAAGACAGAGGATAGAGAAAATACTAGAGAGCCAAGAAAATAACCATAGAGAATTTCTAATTTTTTGGATTCAGGAAAAGAAGAAAGAGGGGAACACTCAAAGTGGTAGAATTACAATGAGATAGTATGGTGTTAAGTATGCCAAATAGGGAGAAACTTTGAAAAATGATAGAGTAGTGCTAAAAAGTCAAGATGAAGGACAAAATAAAAAATAAAGTGTCTCTTTCTTTGAGAATCTAATTATAGGTTTTTCAGGAGGCCGAAGAGAAAAATACCAGAAGGGATATTCATGTTGTGTTGGATGTCTAACTGCTTATAAGTATCATCCATTGCTCACACTCCCCACTCTTGATGAATTCCAGTCTTTTGTCCATATGTTAGAAATTCAGGAGTCCTAAAAAGGAACTGAAAAAATCTCTGGACTTCTGAAATCGTGTTCTCCCAATGTAACCACCTCCACAAATAGCTATGTATAGAAAGTGCCTGTATGTGTGTGTGTGTGTGTGTGTGTGTGTGTGTATACACATACATATGTGTATATATATATATATATATATATATACATACATACACACACACATATAGACTTATTCAGTTGTTTCAGTCATGTCCAACTCTTTGTGGTCTTTTGTAGGGTTTTCTTGGAAAAGACACTGAAATAATTTTATTTTTATAAATGAGAAAACTGAAGCAAATAGGATTGTGACTTGTATGCATATATATAATATTATCTACATTTTCATAAACTCAGTTCTATTAGCTCTCTTTAGAGATTTCTTTTCACATTAGCCTGATACAGTGTAAAGAGAGATCAATAAGCCATCAAGACCTGAACTTCAGTACAAGATTCGTCACTGATTTCCTGCTTGTGATGGCTGAGTGATTTAGGCTCCTTAAGCTTGGGTTTTCTTTGAACCAGTATAAGCTCATGTGAAACTATGGATGAAAGCACGAAACAGAGCTCATTCTCTTTTCCCAAACCACCCTCACCGCGTCCTCCCCCTACTTCCTGAATTTCAGTGCTGCTGCCAGGGGCACTGCATCCTCCAAGGTACTTGGGCTATTATGCTTAATTCCTAACTTCCACTCACTCTACTCATCCAATCCATCATCACACCTTGAAGTTTCTACCTTCACTTCTCTCATATATATTCAATGCTTTCCACTCTCATAGCCAACACCCTAATTGATGGTCCTTAGGTCTCCCACTTCTACTATTGCAAATAGCCTCTTAATTATTATCCTTACTCGAGTTTCTCCCCACTCTAATCCATCCACCACTCAACAAAATGAATTTCCTAAAACGTAAGTTGATACCTTATCTTTTTTCACTTAATAAATTCAAGAGCTCCCTATAAACATCCAAGATAATATATATATATAATATATATATATATATATATATATATATACCCATCTAATTGGCATTTAAATCTTTTTATAACCTACCCCCTAACACTCTTCCTTCATTATCCCAGAGACAATTCACTATATTCCACCTGAGAGATCCATGGGCACCCCTAAGAAATTACAATTTCTATCTAATGACATAAGCTGTTATGCACCCCTACTGTTATTAGCTGCAAGTGCCTATAATAACCTCTGACTCAATTAATATCAATTAGGTTTTACAAAGGTTTTTTTTTTATTTCAGTGACTTTTAACATAAACAGAAGTTGAAATATTTTCCCATTCTTTTACACTTTAGATCCATACTTTACTCTATACTATCTCAGTTTCTAGAGAAAGTAGATTTAGACAAAAAAAATTAATACAGCATTGATCCACAGAATCAAGACTCTATTAGAAAGTCCTTCTCAAAGCTACTGTAATTGGTCCCAAAGGGGTGCTTAGGAATACCCAAGAGTATCAAAAGCTTGAGCTATGATAGTAAGCAAAATTTGGGTCACTCATTCTCCTGGCATCTCAAACGCCTCAGTCATTTCAAATCTCTATCTTAAATGAAAGAACAAAACACCAAGGAAAAACAAAGAAAAAACAAAACAAAACAAAGAGGGGGGATTTCTTGGTGTCAAATATGGAGACTCTGGTGATCCCTTTATGCACTCTCACTGGAAGACTCCCAGACCAGAAGTCTATCAATATGGGATAGCTGAGGTCATCTAGAGCTTTTTGAATTTACCCTCCAGTTCTGGCTATCTCTCCACACACAATCCAAGAGGCTTCTATTCACCACATGTTTAGCAGAACAATACTGACAGAATGTAGATACATGCTCCAAAGTCTATAAGGGAATCACATCAGACAAGGAGTAGACACATTCCTAAGGACTGGGCTCCCTGGCCAGACTTCTATTGCACTCATCATGCTCTCTCAGTTTTATTCTGGTTCAGCACAGGAAGGAGCCATTCCCTCTTGACACAACCTTTCCAATTTTCATGTACTTTGCTCTATTTTATGCACTCCATCATCCAGCTATATTGGTCTGTTATTTTTGATACAAGGCACTCCTTCCTCTATATTTCTCTTTATTGCCTCTATTTCCTTCATTATCCTTGCTTATTAGTTCTGCTATATTTCTTTGAGATTCAGCTCAAAGTTCACCTTTTACAAGAGGTTGTTTCCTATAGCTTCCCAGTTGAGTTTATCTTTCATTTATTTTGCATGCATCTTCTACTCTCCCAGTTACTTAAACATTATTTCCCCCATTAAAATATGAGCCCCCTGAGGACATGAACTGTTTTGGCCTTTCTTTGTATCCTCAAGCACTTAGCACACACAGTACTTAGTACTTGGCCCACAGTATACACTTAATCAATACTTGCAATCTGACTTCCAAAAGTAAGAATGTTAGAAATGATCTATATAAATGTTAGAAATCATCACTAGTATTAGCAACAATAATAACAGCAAAGCAACCTTTATTTTATTTATTTATTTATTTTTATTTAATAGCCTTTTATTTACAGGATATATACATGGGTAACTTTACAGCATTAACAATTGCCAAACCTCTTGTTCCAATTTTTCACCTCTTACCCCCCCCACCCCCTCCCCTAAATGGCAGGATGACCAGTAGATGTTAAATATATTAAAATATAACTTAGATACATAATAAGTATACATGACCAAAACATTATTTTGCTGTACAAAAAGAATCAGACTCTGAATTATTGTACAATTAGCTTGTGAAGGAAATCAAAAATGCATGTGTGCATAAATATAGGGATTGGGAATTCAATGTAATGGTTTTTAGTCATGTCCCAGAGTTCTTTTTCTGGGTATAGCTAGTTCAGTTCATTACTGCTCCATTAGAAATGATTTGGTTGATCTCGTTGCTGAGGATGGCCTGATCCATCAGAACTGGTCATCATCTAGTATTGTTGCAACCTTTATTTTATATAAATAGTTCTTCATTCTTCTCTCCTTGAGTGACAATGATGGTATACTCCTAGGTGGCTCAGGGAATACAGCTCTGGACCTTGAGTGAGGAAGACAAGATTAAAATGTGACTTCAGACATTTACTTGATATGGGAACATGAGTTACTGATCTAACCCTGTTTGCCTCAGTTCCTCATCTCTAAAATGAGCTGGAGAAGAAAGTAAGTCCCTCCACTGTCTTTGCCAAGAAAATCCCAATTGGAGTCACAATTTCATGTGACTGAGAAATGACACAACAACAAACCATAGACAAATAATTTTATTTCTTATCCTTAGTTTACTCACTTTTAAAAATGGGGCTATAAATTCCTGTACAGCTTCTCTCTAAAGATTGCTGTTAAGGATGAAATACTAATGACTATGAAGACAGTTTATATCCCATATAACACTATAAAAAGTAAGAAATAAATTATTATTAGTCTATTTTTTCATCTGCAATTCAGCTTGGCTTTGCCTAGAAGGAACAATAGCACCATCACCACCCACCATCTCCCAGGATAATCTGAAATCTTATTACCACAAAGAATGACTCACTTTAATTTTGAGCCAAGGACATTTGGGCTACTGAGTCCCAAAACTTTTTTCATGACTTGAGTAGATTCACATTTCACACACTCAATTTTTCTGCTACTTGCAGTTGTGGGTGTCTGAAAGATTTTTTTTTTTTTGGCCAAAAAAATTAAATCATGGATAATACTTCTTACTTCAGAAGAGCTTTGTTAATTTTCAAGTTTCCAGTGAAAAAATTAACAGATATACAGTTTTGTCCCTTAGGAGAAAGCTGCAAGGGGCAGATATCTTCCATCAACCCCAAAGGACTTCTCCGTGAAAAGGGAGTCTATTTCTTCCTGCTACCATATTCTGACTAGTCTCCTTAGGTGACAAAAGGGGCCGATAGTTTCTGCATTATGTTTCTTCCATTTTCTGTAGGGCACAATGCTTCCCCTAAGGGATTGCAAAAAGGGGTCAAGCCTCGAGTTTTCCATCTGCCCCAAAGGACTTGCCTTGCCCCAAAGCAACTGCTTCCCTCTGTATTAATATGTGGCAACTTCCATCTCATTCTAGCAGTCTGATTACAAAACTGGTATATGGAGAACTTCCATTGCAAAAAGAAGCAATCTACTCTTAGGCTTCAGGTCTGTGACAGACAGGTGTGTCTATTGACTGAAGGAAGAGGGAAGTTGTTGAAAAACAGTATTTCATATCTGTCACCTACTGGACTCTTTAGCTGCTTACTCCCTCCCAAGAGAAATGGAGCAGCGGGGCCTCTCATCTGGCCATCTGACCTCCCATCTCATCATGGTATTACAGTCCAATCTCCAATCTTCACTGGGAAGAAGCCAGTGATTTCAAGTCCTTGTAGTTTATCTTCCAAACCCCATTCTTCACCACCCCAAATCCTTATCTTATCCCACTCATCCCACTCCCAAAGTTTCAGACATGACTCAACCAAACATCACTGTGCTCTCTGGAATGAAAGACAACAAACTTCCTTTCATTATACAACTTTTGTTCTCCCATTTCTTCCGTCTCTGACCTCTTACTAAAATTCAGCTCCCTTCTGATGAAACAGTCTCCCTAGTCAACTTTTCCAGCCTTTGATGTACCTTCACTCATTCTCCTCAGTTCATTGGTCAACATAGAGAAGGGTGAATTAATTCTTGCCCTCTCTTGCTAGTTTCAAGTTTTTCCTTTACCTTTGTCACTGAGATTCATGCTGTTCATATCTATCATCCAATCTGATGGCTGTTGTTTGCAAACCCCCAGGTCACTTCTCTTCTTTCCTCAATAAATTTGGTATATGGATCAATCTGTTTCCCTTGTCCCCACCTCCTGCCTTTCTATTAGGAGAACTAAACATACTCATTGACCCTTCTTCAAATTCTCTAACCACTCATTTCTACTCCTTAGCTCTACCTCAGTCACATTCAAAGATGTTCATAACCTTAATCTTGCCAGTAGTCATCCCCATGTTCAAGGATTCTGAAATGGCCGTATCTGACCATAACCTATTGAATTTGTGTCTCTCCCTCTGCCTTCTTTTACAAAACTGCATTCTTTATTTGCAGCTGCCGATAATTCCTCAACCTTTCAACTTATTCCCAGGCCATCGACCCTGTACTAACCCTTCTCTCCTATTTTCCCCATTTTGACCCTTAATGAACCAATTCAACTTTATACCATCCTCCACTCTTTGATCCCAAACCTCCTCACCAATTTTGCCCAATCAAGCACCAGCCTTAGATCACTCTCCTTCATTATCCATATTCACTTTTACATGTAAACCATTGAATAAAAAAGGTGGAGAAAGTCACACAACTGTTCTGACTGGTCCATAAAAGTTTATTACCCAACTTTAACTGGGCCTTCGCTGCTTACATTGTTGGTTAATCTCTCCTTGATCTGTCTTGTCTGTTTTCAGGCCATCACCCTCTCCTGATTTTCCTCCTACCTATCTAATCATTACTTTTCTTTCTCCTTTGCTGGGTTCTCATTTGGTCTACACTTTCTAACAAGAGGTATCCCTCAGCACTTTCTCTAGGATTTCTCCTCTTCTCCCTGAGACTACTCTTAATGACTTACCTTCTATCATATATTTAAATACCATCGCTATGGTGATGACTTTTCTATCTACTTTTCCTGCCCCAGCCACTCTATTGACCTCCAATCTTGAATCTCCAAATGTCTTTCTGACATTGCAAACTGGATGTCCAGGTGACATCTTAAACGTGTCAAAAACAGAACTCATTACTTCTCCTCAACCTTCCTTTTTCCTTGCTAGTCTATTCCTGTGGAAATCAAGACCATCCTACCAGGCTCAGACTTACAATCTCACTCTCTCTCTCCCCTCCCCTAGACAAGCAACTACCAACAACTCCAGATTTCTCTTCTGCCACACCTCTCCCTCACCCTTCCCCTTCTCTTCTCTGATACTGTCACCATTCCAGTGCAGGCCCTTAAACTTGGAGTTTTGCAAAAGTCTCCTGGGGGGTCTGCCTGCTTGATTCTCCCCACTCCTGACCCAGCCTGCATTCATCTACCTAAGAGAATTTTTCTTAAGTATAGGTCATTCTCTTCTCTCCTCCCAAATTATTCCAGTGGCTTTCTATTGCCTCTGGGGTAAAAAACAAAATACTTTATTGACACTCAAAGTCCCTCATGACAATCTCCAGCTCCATTCCAAACTTTTTATACCTTACTCTCTGATGCGTACTTTTTGATCAAGTGACAGTGGCCCCTTTGCTATTTCACAAACAAGATACTCCATAGCTTGGCTTTGGGCCTTTTCTCTGACTGTCTTCCATGTCTGGTAATATCTTCCTCCTCAGTTCTTTCCCTTGGCTTCCTTTAAATTCCAACTACAATACCACCTTTTCACAGCAACTCTTTCTTAGCCTAACTAAATTCTAGTATTTTCCCACTGTTAATTGTTTCCCATTTATCCTGTGTATGTGTGTAGGAAGTGTCTATGTACATATATATATATATATATATATATATATATATATATATTATGCTGTCTCCCCCATGGTATTGCAAGCTCCTTGAGAGCAGGGAGTGTCTTTTGCTTCTTTACTATTGGCACAGTATCTGACACTATTAATAAATTTTAATCTATTGATTGATTGATATTACTGCTGGACTCTTATCAATCATGAACTTTAATGAGATTATCTAGATAAGACCCTATGGTCTTCATTTATGTCCAAAAGAGTCTGAAGATATATGAGTCCTCTGGCTTTATTTCCTCTGGCTTAAATATTCTTTCCAAAATGAACATTATTAGAATGATAAGACTAGAAATTCTGAGTTAGTTTCTGGCAATTCTCTGCATTAGTGCTTTTATTTCCATCCCTGTAAGTAGTTTCCTTATTCTGTCCTCGCACATTAGATTTATGTCACATAGGCTCAAACTTCAAACTGAATTTGGAAAACATGAGATTCTCCCAAGAATGAAATCTCATTTTAAAAGGGTATGGCCACCACCAACACATGTTTGCCTATTGCTAACAGAAATCTGCTCAAGAACAGATAGGGCAATATCATTTCACCAGTCAGCCTCATTTACATCTCATTTTAGGCAAAGAACAGCTTGTCCCCAAGATGAGTTTCTAATGAACAGGTGTTAAAGGTTATTGGGATAAGTTTAGAGCAGTAAGTTAACGCATTACAAAAGACAGAGTAATACCCATTCAACTCAAGATATATTTCATAAGCTCCTATTATATCCTAGATTATCTTCCCTTGAGAAGTAAATACTGCTGTAAAAGATATAAATTATAAACAGATATGATACAGGTTGGAATGTCATAAATTCATAAGACAAATATAGATGTGTTATGTGATATCTGAGGAATTAAAGATCATTTTTAGATAAATGGATCAGGGAAGGCTTTGAGAAGGAGATGTCATTTAAACTGGGCACTTGCAGGTAGTAGTGGAATTACAAAAGGGCAAAGGGAGGAGAAGATGTTCAGGCAGGGGGACGTATGAATAAAAACAGAGAGGAAGGGAACTACAGAGCATGTTCAGGAGTATAAAATAGTTCATGAGGCATAAGGGTAGAAAGGAAGGTAGGGGAGTCTGGGTTTTGAAGGAATTGGAAGACTAAGCTAAGAAATTAACTTCTACTACAATTAATGGAACAATGATAATAGGAGTTCTTTCTTCTCTAGATAAAAGTCTTTGGATGTGGAAACAAAGAAGTCCAGAAAAGTACCTGAGACCGAGGCTTAATTACTGTGGTCTAGGGCCATAATTCATTCTTGATGGTGTCTTTTTATTATCTGACTTGAACTTTTAGCTTCAGGCACATATACATAACAGAGTGCCATATCAAAGTTTTCCCTTTTCCTAGGAATACAGACAGACAGACAGAAAGAAAGGGACCAAAACTTCCAGGAAAGCTGTCTGAACAGGTCACTCCATCATACATAGTACCCTGATTCTAACACCACTGTGAATGGAAAAGTCTCTAAGGTTACATTGGATATAAATGTATATCAGTATCACACAGCTCTCTTTCCACAAAACTTTTTTTTTTTTTTTTCCCACAACAGCAAGACAGGAATCAATATCAATAGCAGATCACCAGCACCAGGTATTCCTGTGGCTGATCTTTACTTGCTAGCCTAGATGAGTTAAACAGAGGATACAAATCAGATGCTGCCAGGTGCTTGTACTCCATACATTCTTTCAGAGTTCCCCTACCAGCTAACACTTTTTGGAAGTTAGTGATGGCAATTATTTCTACCTTCTATGTTTGGCTTCCTTTAAGGCATCTATATGTCTGTGAAGGAGATATTTATCTATTGCATAATCATCATAATTTCATATAATAATAGATTTAAATGTGGAAGGGATAAAGAAGCAATAAAATTCAATTTCTCTATTTTAAAGATAAGAGGTAAAAAGAGACTTTTTTTTTTTTTTTTTTTTTTTTTTTGGCTACATTGACCAAGTTGGGATGACCAAACCAGTAAAAGATTGTGAGTAGAATCCAAATAGAATATTAGCTCCTTAGGGGGAAGGAGGGATGTTTCATTTTATTTTTCAGATATCCTTATGGGAAGTAGCACAAGTCTTTTAAAATACTTCTTGAATTTAAATGTAGACTGACTAGATTTATGTATTAAAATTATTTATTTGTCAGCTTTGTAAAAGAGGGATTAGAGATATGAGAACCCAAAAGCAAGAAAATCAGTTAGTATTGTTGGAATCTTTACAAAGTGTTAAGCCATTAGAGTTGATAGAGACAATAATTATCTAATTTGGCATGGTTCAATGATTGATTTGATCTTGGAAGGAGATGTTTTGGGCCGGGAATTGAAACAAGGTACTAAGTACAACTGATAGACAATAATGCTTGTGTTCATACCTCCCTTGAAGTTCTTGGGGCCAGAGAGCACTCTGGGGATAACCCAGAATCCCATTCTCTCCAGAAGGAGGAGTTAACCTTTGGGAGATCATATATATAGAGGAACCTCTTAGAGCTGAAAAGAGTTATTTGGGAACATTCCCAGGGGTCAGAGAGAAGCACTCTGCGAAGAAGCCCACGAGCCCTATCTTCAAGGCAAGAGAGATTCATTGCATCTTCCTCCTTGGTGCTGGCTGGAGTCTGAAGGACAAACCTTTGGATTTGGAGACATTCAGGCAGAGCTCTTAGAACCAAGCGGAGAGATAGGCCTCTGAGCTAACTGGGCTATATTGAAGGACACAATAAAAGATCTGAACTTTTATCAGCTGGCTGTGATTTTGGAGTAATTATTTACTTGTGGCTGTGTTTTGGAAAAAGAACACCACAAGTATACTTTAGGTTCAGGTAAAAAGTAATTTTTGGTTTGAACTAGGGTGGTTGTAATAAGAATGGAAAGACAGAGATGGATGTGAAAAAATTATAAGAGACAAAACCTGTTTGATCAATTATTTGAATTTAGAAGTGAGGGAGACTGTTAGAGGACAGTTTGACATTCTATACTGGTTATGCTATTTATAGAGAAGTAGAGGTAAGGCAAAGAGATGGGTTTTGAGAGAAAGATATATTTTCCTTTAGAATATATGTTGTATCATAAAAGATGTGCAAAAATGTAGCAGCTCTTTCTGTGATGATAAGGAATCGGAAATTGAATGGATACCCATCAAGGACAGAAAAGTTGAATACATTATGGTACATGAACATAATGGAATATTACTGTTCTATAAGAAATGATCAGCAGGCTGGTTTCAGAAAAGCCTAGAATGACTTGTTTGAACTGATGCTAAATGAAGCAAGCAGAATCAGGAGAACCTTGTACAGAGTAACACAAGATTAAGTGATGATCAACTATTGATAGACTTAGCTCTTCTTAGCAATGCAGTGACCCAAGACAATATCAATAGATTTGGGATGGCAAATGCCATCCACCTCCAGAGGGAGAACTGCAAAGCCTGAATAGACATCAAATTATACTACTTTCACCTTTGTTGTTGTTGTTGTTACTTTGCTTTTTTCTTTCTAGTGTTTGTTTTCCCTCTTGTTCTGAGTTTTCTTTCACAATGTGATTAATAAGGAAATATGTTCAAAGTGATTGTACACGTATAACCTATACTGGATAGCTTTCTGTCTTGGGGAGGGGGAAGGTAAAGGAGGGAGGAAAAATTGCAACTTAATACCTTACAAAAATGAAATTTTAAAACTACCTTTCCATGTAATTAATTGGAAAAATAAAATACTATTGAAGAAAAATAGAATATGAGTTGCTAAAGGAATATCTAAGTGAAACTATCTGAGGGAGCACTTGAAATTAAAAAGAGAATTAATGAAAGAGGTTGAGATTGAGATATAGATATAGAAATCATGTGACTAGAAGTAATAGGGGAAGAAATGAAAGGTTCCACAATCAGGCAGGTGAGTTCCAATTGCTTCTTCATTTCTGGTAACATATCACAAGCAATTCAATGTTTTTACCTTGATATCTATTTTTTCCCAATGGTGTTACTAAAGCCATATTTAGGGTTTTGAAGAAGGAATCTGTGTGGGAATATGCGATTTCAGCCTAGAGCAAAGAAGACTAAGAGGTGACCATTATCATTGTCTTCAAGTGATTCCAAGGATGTCATAGGAAAGGAAGATTATTCTGTTTTCAGGGAACAGAAGTTAAATCTTTAGTGAGGGATTGTCAGGAAAGTGTTCAAAAAGGATGTCAGGAACATTGAGAAAAACAGAAATGAATCAGCTTATTTTATCAACTACTGAGTAATCAGTAGATTCAGAAGTCAGCTGTATAAAGTTAAACAAAGCTGTCATAACCAGAATATAGAGCTGCTTGCCTAAGTGTGAATTTGAAACTGATCTGAAAAATTATTAATGTTAATAATAGTTTACATTTGCATAACATTTGGCCTAGCTTATAAAAAGGGGGATACCTATGTCTTCTCAAAATAATGAGTGTTCTAAAATGCTAAAGTTTTTAGGAAATGGGATGCTTATCCTAGAGAAGCAAAGGATTTGAAAGAATCTGATTACTTCCTTTAAATATTTTATTTTAAAAGGCTGACAAGTAGAATGATAAAAGTTTATGTCAATGCCATGCATTTATTATAAAATCTTTTTTGTACAACAATCCTGTGAATAGCAGTCCCATTTTATTTTATTTTTTAAATTAAAATTTTTTATTATAGCTTTTTATTTACAAGCAGTCCCATTTTAAAGAGGAAAAACTGAGGCATAGAGAATTCACACAGAATTCAATGGAATTAGAAAATGGAAGTAATTTCCCCAAGCACACATAGCTATCAACACAGTGTGGACAGGGAGAGAGAAAGAGCAACAATATACAAAGAATAAGATCCAAGATTAAGAAAGAAGAGCATGAAAAATTTTGAAATGAACAATTAAAAGGGAGAAAGAAAAAGATAAAAGGAGAAAAGAGAGAAGCAGAGACAAAAGGACAAAGACAGAAAAAGAGAGATTCACATAGAGGAAACAAAGATAAAAAGAGATAGAGAGACAGAGGCAGAGAAACAGAGACAGAAAAATTCAGAAACAGAGAGACAAAGACAGAGAGCCAGAGCCAGAGACACAGAAAAATAGAGGGAGATAGACAAAGACACAGACACAGACAGAGAGTCAGAGAGAGAAAGAGAGACAGAAAGATAGAGAGATAGAGAAAGAGAGACAGAAAGACAGAGACAAAGACAGAGAGACAGAAAGAGAAGAGAGAAAAGACAGGAGAGCAGAGAGAAAAAGGGATTATAAAACTAAATTTAAAGAGAAAGAGAGAGGGATAAGAGAGAATTACCCCAATATGGCCATATTTCTTTCTCTCTTACTTGAGAGTTTGTGAAAGTGTTGGATTGGCAGGAATGAAATGTGAAATCCTTTTTTTATTAAGCTTACCAGTACAGTATCATCTCTTCAGAGGTGTTTATGGAAACATTCAAACACAGTAAAACTTGCTTCAATCGAACCTGCTTATATTGAATTTCCTCAACTATCCATCAAATGTAAAAACCCAGTTCTATTACTATATCTCTACTTAAAGAGTTCCCTGTGTCTATCACATTCTTGTTTAGATGGAATTTTCTCTCACCCTCTGAAATGTGATGAAGAACTCACTGTCCCTGTCTTATCTGAAAAATCCTCTGTAACCAATGTATTTCTAAACTTCTCTGGGGACTCACAAAAATGGTTTTCCCCCGCATTTTTCTCATTTTTCTAGGTGTATGTGTCAGATGAGGGGGGCTAGGGAAGGAGAGGGGAAGGATTGCAGGAACCTAAAGGGCAATAAAACAAACAAACAAAAAAAATCCATTGGCAGTTTTATTACATTGGCTTTCAATTATCCAGGGGCCAATGATCTCATTCAATGCTGCCTCCACCTTCCCCTCATACTTTGTTCATTTCTTGGCTCACACCTGACAGGCAACTGAAGGTTGAGCACAGGATGGGAGAAGAAGATGAGAAAAACACAAATTTATCTGCATTCCTATTAGAGAAAAGAAGGTTGATAATGAAAGCAGAAAGCCAAGCTTCTCTGTTGATTTCAGTTGATAGGAAATTAGGATAATAAGATTTTACATCCCAAAATGTCCTTAAAAGTCAAGTCTAAATTAATAATTTTACAGAAGAGGAGTTTAGGACACTCAAGAGATAAAATGACATAATCAGAATTACTCAGATAATTCATTTTATTTAAATTCAATTGGAAAAGGAGTTGTATTTACTGTGTGTGTAGAATGAGAGATAGCCTGTCCTCATGGGTAGACAACTAGTTTGAATGTCCAGAAGAAGGAACAATAGGAGGAGGGAATAAGCACTTACAGAGCACCAACTTTAAACAAGGCAATGTGCAAAGTGCTTTACAAATAATAATCTCATCTGATCTTCAAAACAACCTTGAAAGAAAAGTGTGCTTGATTTGGTCTCAGAGGACCTAAAGTCCAAGTTTAGCTCTGCCATTTGCTATATGTGTGACTTTAGCTACATCACTGTATCTCTGCATTCTTGATTGCTCAACTGTAAAAAAGCAGAGATTATTTTATATGACCTCAATAGTTCTTTATATCCCTAAATCTATTACAGTTCAGAGATTTACTTTTATTTTTAGAATGATAATAAATCATATTTGATTATAGACTGATTTATATTGGCTTCTTATGATTCATATGTAAGAATCAGAATCCTAGAGCATCAGAAATATATGGGAATAGAAAGGTCATTTAGCTTCATCTCTCCTTTTATAGATGCTTGCCAAAGTCAAGCAATTTGCCCAGGATTACCCAACCAACCAGGGTTTGAGTCAGGGTTTGATTTCAATTTTGTCAGATTGCCCTTTTCTCTCATAAATGTTCTTTCTGCTTACAAATGTTTCTTGACAGAGGTTCCAGATTATCCATTGGATTACAAAAAGTCCTTAGTATTGTTCTGCTCAAATATTTCTTATTAAAAATATATTAAAATTTATTTTTAAAAAGAAAATCTACCAAAAAGATAAAAAAGAGGAAAACATGAAGAAATAAAACTTTCATTTTTTTAAGATTAAAAAAAAAAAACAAAGTAAAACAAGAAGAATAGCTGAGATAATTTTGTACTATTTTTGATGAGTATAGTGCTTAGTGCTTCAGTATTCATGACTTCTTTCAGAATTTGAAAATTTGAGTCCTATGTAGAATGAAGGATTACAAAATTCCCTGTCTTTGGATGTGAATTGATGGGGTTTGGCTTAGCCAGTTCAGGACTATTAGGGGACAGAACTGTTAGTGGTAATCCTTAGTTCTTGAAGAGGACTAATGACATCAGGAAGGTGATTTCTTGACTTACAAATGAATTGGATTTAATTGAAGCAGAGCTGTGCAGAATCCTCTTCCTCACTTTTTCCTCTAGAACCATCAGTGGTAAGACATAGTTAGGACAACTGGCAATGGCTCTGGATACAGGGGGAGACTCTGGTTTTTTTAAGCTAAGGTCTTTTTCTAGGTCTCAATTTGTCTAAAAAAATGTCCATCCAAGAATTAAATAAAAATAAGTAAGAATTGAAGAAAAAGTTGCCCTAGTTTGACTTCCCAAAAGAATGTGTCTGGGAGGGAAACTCTCAGAGTTTCTGGCCAGAACAGAAATAATTGCTATTTACATTCACTCTGAGCCATTAAAATACAAACAATGAACAGGTGAGGTTTGAGCTAGGATGTGTTATTGGCCAGTGAAAAACAGAATGATCTGGGCTTAATGGAATAGTCAAATAGCTTGATTGAATCCCAATAGCTTCTATCAAAGTGTAGCTGATCAGAGCTACAATTCAAAAAGTCATGAATGAAAACTACATGAGACAAATAATTAACTGTCCCAGGTTTTTAAATAGAGTAAATAAATAATTAGAGAAGGGGAAAAATCTAGCCCCCAAACCCTAAGATAACCTTGTGAAATATAAGTAATGAAAGTCACATGTAGAGTTATGACTCCCAACTTGGACAGAGGAAAATAAAAAAGGGGAGGAGGGAAAAAAGTACAAGAGAGAGGAGGAGGAGAATAATTCATATTTCTTTACTAAATTCAAAATCAGAGTAAAAAGTGCTCATTCACAAAGAAACCTTATTAATTGGTATTGTTCTTCAAGCTACAATTTTGAAAAAATTTGCTCTTATTTGTCATGCATACAGATTAAATTAAATATCTATGTGAATGTGATTTACTGGATGGAATTGATCAAAATTTGCTAGTCCTAATATTTTCCCTGGAACCATTTGTAAGGAAGTACATGGTTATGTACAAGGTATATATTATATAACTTGTATTATATACATATTTTCTTATTGTGTATTTGTCTATCAATATATACTGATCAAGGATAAAGACTCTTTCCTTTCCTTTTCTTTCTATTCCCAAGTCTACCATGTTGTCTAGCAAATAGTAAGTCAACTAGCATTAATTATTAAATCCTATTATGAGTTAGGCACTAAACGCTGGGGAGACAAAGAAAAATAAACTTTAAAAAAAACCCTGCTCTTTTAACATGCAAATTTCTGTATACCATAAAGATATATTCAGAATAAGTTAGATATGGTCTGAGAGCAGAAAAAAACTGAGATTAAGGACTGTGAAAAGCTTCTTGCAGAAAGTAAAACGTTAGCTGAAACTTCATGAAAAACAAGGATGACAGGAGACAAAGAAGAGGAGAATTCTAGATATAGGGAACTGCGTGTAAAAGTTGGAAAATAGAGCATCTTTTTTGAGGAACGCCAAATAGAATAATGTCTAGCTAAATTGTGGTTTTGCCCAAGCTTCACAAACTTGGTATTATCTTCAACTCCTCTCTCTTACATGTCCTTAATTCAACAACTTATCAAGTATTATCATTTCTGTACAGGCCTTCATTAGCTCTCATCTAAATAACTGCAATAGCTTACTGACTGATCTCACCTTAAGTCTCTTCACTCAGCTGTCAAATTGATCTTTGAATATTAGTCTGATATATCACATTAAATCATAAACTCCCATGTGTCCCTCTTACTTCCACAATTAAATATAAAATCTTCCATTTAGCTTTTAAAGCTTTTTAAAATCTAGCCTTGTCTCTACATCAATTCACCAGGGTTTTCCCAGTTTTCTCCAATTTCATCATTTCTTATGGCACTATAATACTTCATTATTTTCATACATCACAATTTAGCTATTTTAGCTAAAAACAAACTGTTCAGTGAATGCTACATGCAACTATTATCACTAACATGACCATTGGTTCTGGAGAAGCCTGGAGCTCAGGTCCTAACTGCAGCATTTACTAGCTCTATGACTGGTCAACTGAAGTTCGCTGAATCTTAGTTTTCCTACTAAGGATAAAATATTTCTACTATGTAGGTTGAAAAATAATAGTTTTGTTGATTTTTAAGTGGTATATAAATATATTATTATTAGGAAGGTATTATAGAATAGTAAAAAGAACAATCAGTCAAAGCTTGATTACTTGCAATATGACAAACAGCATTCTAGATTCTGGGGATACAAAGACAAAACTTAGAAGATATTTGCTCTTGATAACTTTTAGTCTAGCCACTAAGGATTTTTAGTTTTCTCCAAGATGAAGTTCAAGGACTTCCTACCTGAAAAAAAAAGTCTTTCCTGATCCCTGTCCCAACATCACGGCCAATAGTTGCTTCCAAGTCCCAAATCACCTTTGCTGTGTGCATACTGTCTTGGCCCTTCTGCACTAGATAGTCTCCTTAAGATTCTTTCCAACTTCAATGATATAGTAATAATTACTCATTTGTCATTATATACAAATTAGTTTACCATTCCATGACATACAGGTCTCCTTGTCTGACCTCTTGCTTCTATGTGGGGATCAGATATGTCAATTCTATCAGTTTTCCGCCATGGTTCATTCACCTGTGTAGGCTCCACCCTAAGTATGAATCCCTAGTACTGTTGAATTCATTCAGTAAAGATTAAAAAAACAAATGTCCAACTGAACATACTCTACCCATCCCTGAACTACTGGGTGATTACTAAAAGCTTATGACAAAATGAAAACAGGAGAGATTGCAAGTTGTATTCCAAAAGGTATGAAACATTCATTTCTTAACTCTCTTAGAAGATAATTTAAAAAACAAGGTAGGGGAGATAACAGATTTCTTATTGTCTTTCCCTACCAAAGAGTGTAGATTTAGCTGTATTGAATTCCTAAGGCACCTAAAGGAGTTTGGTAAAGATGGAATCATAAAAAGTGAATGATTTATGGCTTCCTTTTGGCCCCAAGTAAGTAGTAGCCCTGCACCATTCATCTCTCAAGATGTAATTGGAGTTAAAATTAAAACTCAATTACCCTCAATTCATTGGAAGGAACCTGGTGGGTTGGACAGAAGCAGTAGCTTCTGGCAATAGATCCATTAAAGAGCAGTAGGAAATATTTGTCTTAGCTGCTGTCTGGAAAAGAGATAAAGTAGAGTAGAAAAGAATCTCAACTAGGAAGTGGACTCTAGAAGAGGATGGAAAGTCAAAAAGCTGTCACCTGTCACAAGTGACAATGGCTAGTGACAAGGGTCTTGCCATTTAAGAGAGACAACTAGCCTAGAAATAACCTCTTGGCTTCCTGGCTTTATTATTCTCACCTTGATTATGAAAAAAGATTTCAAGAAAAGGATTAGGACAGGACATAATTTAGATGAAACAAACAGGAAAACTTGCTTTGTGGAACCATATAGGTAGAATGGAGAAGGCAGAATCTTCTCTGCACAAAAAGACTTGTTATTGAATCATATTCTGAGAGACTCTGTGGACCATGGCATGTCAATCCTGCCCAGGGATTCTCTTGGCAAGGATACTGGAGTGGTCTGGAATTCCCTTCTTCGATGGACTAAGAAAATAAAGGTTAAGTGATTCGCCCACGGTCACATAATATCTGAGTCCAGATTTGAATTCAGGTCTTCCAGGCTATAGGCCCGCTGAGCCACTTAGCTGAGACAAGAAGATTACAAGGAGTCAAATGGGACAAATCTAGACAGCTGCTGATGAAAGAGAATTTTTTTTGGCAGATGCTCATTGACATGATTTCTTTTAGAATTTTACAGAAATATAAACAATGATATGGAATAAAAGAAGGACACTAGATTTGTGCTGCTAATATTACCAAACTCATAATCATAAAGCATGAGGCTATGAAGGCTTGCACTAAGGGCAAGACAAGAAGAGAGAAGACAAGACAAGAAGACAAGAGAAGAGACAGGGATGTATTGGAGTGACATTGCAAAGGTAAAATCCAAAGGCCTTGGCAACAGATTGAGGTGGGAAATAAGAGAGTGAAGAGTTAAGATTAGTGCTATCCTCAGTAATATGAGGGAAATTCAGAAGAGGGGGAGAAAAGATGATGAGTTTAGTTTTGGACATCTTGATATCAACAAGTCATCCAGTTTGAGATGATATCTAATAGGCAATTGCAGATGTGAGAGATAAAAAAGTAGATTTTAAAGCTCATCAGTCTGGACATGATAATTGAATCCACGGGAGCTGATAAGATCATGAAGTGAATTAGTATGGAGGGAAAAGGGGGTGTCTGAGGAGACTTCCAGATTGTGTAACCTCGACAGAGATTCAGCAGACTGAAGAGGAGCAGTGAGATGGGCAAGAGTAGCAGCAAAAACAAAACAACAAAAACCTTTTCCCCCCCAAAAAACAAAACAAAACAAAACAAAACTGAGAAAGAATAGATTAGCATGGAGAAGAGCGTGATCAGTAGTGCCAGAGGTCAAGAAGAATGATGACTGAGAAAAGACAGATTTAAACAAATCAGAAATCATTAGTGTTGTTGGAGAGAGCAGTTTTTTTTTTTTTTTTAAATGATGAGATTGGGAGTCACTCTGGAGAAAGTTAACAAGAGAAAGAAAGATAGTATGGTAAAGTAGATTAGAGGGTTGTTTCCAGTGTAAGTAAGATCTGGAACACCTACTGGCTATGTAATTATGAGTAAATTATTTAAACCCTCAATGGCTCAAGCAGGATCTTAAGACATGATTTGTGTCACAGACCCTTTGGTGGAATGGTAAAGTACATGCATCTTTTCTCAGAATCTTTTTGAATGCATGAAATAAAATTTTATAATGCGTATATATATATTTACGCATACACATACATATATAAAGAAATATACATATATATGCATATATTTACAATTATCTTTTTTTATTTCAAAATTCCTGCCTAAGACTATAAACTGCATATTGCCAGAAAAAGGCTTATTGGGTGCCAAACATTATGCAGAGTACTGGGAACACAAATACAAGTAAACAAAACAATTCTTGCTTTCAGAAAGCCTACATTTTAATGTTTTCAAAATTCTTTCCTCACAACAACCTTATGATGCTAATAATTATTAGTGTTACCTAACGTTATTAATATTATTATTATCTGTCAGAGAAGGAATCTGAAAGTGATGTCTAATGTCACAAAGCTAGTCAATGAGAGAAATATGAGTTTAAAACCTGATCTGCCTCCAAGTCCAGTGAACTTTTCATATTACATTATTATTTCCAGTTCATAATGTGGCATGGACAGGATGTGCCCATACACCTGATGGAGTATTTTGAATGGTCCTGCCACTGAGGAGGTAATTTCCCCCTTAAATATCATAGGATCATAAATTTCAGGGGGAAGGGAACCTTAGGGATCATTTAGTTCTACCATTCCATTTTATAGATCTGGAAACAGAATCTCAAAACTGTTCATTGTGGTCATATGACTAATTATTATCTGAAGTAGGATTTGAAACTTTACATGTCTTTCTGACTACATGTTCTGCACTGTATTGACGGTCCCTCAGCATATCTATTCCTTACAGCATAATTTTCTATATATAGTATCAATACTAGTGATATCAGGAATCATTGATATACTGAGCAGTAATATTACTCTATCTACACACACACACACACACACACACATATACACACACACATTTCTGGGTGTATATATAAATACACACATATTTCATATTTCCCCATTAGACTGTAAACTACTTGAGGGTAGGAACCATGTCTTATTCATCCCTATAAAGCTCATACTGTTAAGCAGGAAGCATGCCAAAGAACAGATGCTTAACAATGTTGTTCAACAAATTAACAGAAGATTGGATGTATGTGTACAGAACTCTCTGTGAATGTGGATTCAGTGCACTTCAAACAATAACATTTTTGAACTACTTAGAGCCCTGGGGTTCAATTTCTTCCCCAATAATACTTTTGCTATGTTGAATCTTGATTCTGTATGATACATAATTGAAGGCTCTCTGTGCTCTAAGGATACCGACTTCCTTCCTTCTGTTTTCACCTATTTAGAAGTCCTGTCTCATCTTGGGCTCCAAATATGCTCTAATCTCTTATTTTTGTGTGTAGGGTATTTTCAATGCAGGATGCCATCCACAAAGAATAAACTGCTAAATGAACCTGCTGTTAACAATATATCTTCAGTGGTAGGTTTAAATGTTTTTTTAAAAAAATGTATTTTTTGGCAAGATATTGCAGGCTCCTGCTGTGCCACTTGTAGTGGGAACCCAGGTGTAAAACATAAGAAGGCCCACTTCTAAAATTGCTGTGATGGAGGTTTTAAATTTTAATATACACCCTAGCGTAATTGGCAAAATCCATAAAGATTTTGTAAATCACCCAAACCAAAAACATCTGTGCACAACAGCTTCCTGTGCTCAAGATAGGCATTGCCCAAGTGAGAGATAGCTCAATGAGTGAATCATAGGAGTTTAGAATCCCAGATTGAGACCTGGAATGGGTCTCATCTAGGAAGGACCCTTGGTTGTATAGATGAAAGGTTAAAGCCTAGAGGGGTAAAATTACCTGCTCAATATCATGGCATAGTGGGGAGCAAAAGTGGAGGAAATATCAGCTTATGTGGTAATGGGCTAATTTCCCCTGCACAGGTTTTTTGTCAGAAGGAGAGCCGTGGAATGCGTTATTTCCACTTTTGTGATAAAAGCGGCCTCCCTTGGAGGCTAGAATTCTTTGCGACCCATGACACACAAGTGCAGCACCCCGACATTCCTGCTGGCTATCCCCCATGTTCCCTCTTCTTCTCTACCTCTTGAAATTAAAGACCTCATTCAAATCCCCTCTTTTGTATGAAACCTTCCCTGATTCCAAAGCCATCAATGCCTTTCTGTGCAAGGATACTTGTATTTACTTTGTATACTTTTTTATCATGTTTCAAAAAATTTATTAGAAACGTGAAAAAAATGTTTTAACAATTCAAATCCCTCCCATATCAAAGTAATAAGAGACAATATGTACTTTTCCCCAAATATAATTTTAATTAATTATTAGTTAAATTTATTAATTAAATTAAATTAAATTAATTATTAATTAAATTTGGGGAAAATTAACAATTTTCCCCAAATCCCTCCCATATCAAAGTAATAATATACAATATGTCCTTTTCCCCAAATCACATAAAAGATGGACGTTCTAAGCAACTGCCCTAGTGTCTGTACTTTTAATGATATACCAATATTTACTATATTCCAGTGCGGGATCTATAGGAGGACTGTAGCATCTCTGATGTGAGGACTTTGCAAGGCAGCACATCCACCTGTAGCTTCCACTCCTCATCCCGTTCTCACCTGTGGTTCCCAGAAAACGTAGCAGAGCCAATGGCCACACCCTGGTAAAAAGTCATCTAGAAATGGGCTTAATCAGGACAAAACCCCTCAGCGAGTTAGGGGTATGATTACTCCAAGCATTGAAGACTTTCGTCGGAAGCATGGGCAGATGAGAACCATTTATTTAAACCCCCATGAAGGTGGTTGTAGCCGGCACGGTGGAGCTTAGAGTCAGACCTTATCCATCGCATCCCTGTCCATCATCCCATCCTCCTGATTTTTGTCTTGCCAATCGAACTTCAATGATTCCGAAAAAGTGAACCTGATGGCTCTGCAACTCCACATCATTTCAATCCAATTTCTTTCAAATTAAGACAAAATTCTGTGATGTCATTAGTACTTTTTTTGAAAATAAAGGACAAACAACAGTAATATACTCATACATATGCATGTTTTCTCCTTATTACAATATAAATGTCTAAAAACAAGGGACATTTGTTTTTATTTGGCTTTTTTTCTTTTAGAACAGTGACTGTGGAATAGGAAATTATTTGATAAATGTCTGTTAATTGATTAATCCATTAATTAAAATTTACAAAGCACTTAAATTCATCACCTTATTTTATCCTTGTGAAATATATTTTATATCTATTATTATTATTATGTATTTTATAGATGGAAACTGATCCTGAAAGAGATTAAATGACTTGAAATTTGGATTAGTTCTTCCTTTGCTCTGGAGATTGTTGGTATTGTTGGAATGGCACTGGATTAAGATTCAGGGTACAATTAATTAATATTAATTTAATTAAGGATATAAAAATAAGCATGGTGGAAAATAAAAGGAACTAATACACTTAAAAATAAAATATTTGCTGAACATAGATAACAGTAATATTTCAAGAAAAAACTTGAGATGGTGATTTGGTGTTTTAGTTTCCTAATCTGAAAAAATGTACTCTAAAAAATCTGAAAAAAGCTCTTTTTTTAGTCCCCTTCAATGCTAATACTTTCCCCCATATTAACTCCTATTTCCACTTTGTCAACCTAAAATAAAGGCAATTAATTGAGGCAAGAGAAATGCAATTCAGGATACCAAGCAACACACCAAAGTACTGAGTTCCAGAGATGGGGAGATGGGTCAGGTTTTAAATACAACAGGGAGGAAGTATCATAGAAGGCAAAGTCTCAAAAAGCTATTATTTAAGTTGTCTGCAAAATAACTGAAAGTCAATAAAGAAGTTTGGGGAGGCTCAGGACTTTCTCTCTTACCAAACTTACCAAAATTTGCTATTTGTCACACACAATTTTGTCTTTTCAGGATTCCAAGCCTTCTCAGAGTCTTCACTTTCCCCTTTCCCTCCATGTCTAGAACCTTCTTTTTTACTTTTATATTTTGGAATTATAATATTAAAATGTCAGAGATAAAGTAAATGGAGCATCAATGACCATTCATTCTAACCTTTTCTTTAGCAGAGAAGGAAATGGAAACTCAGAAAAGCCAAGAGGTCTTACAAGTAATAAGAGGCAGAAAGGATTTGGAGCTTCCAGTTCTCTGATTCTAAGAAAACTTTTTTTCCCAGTGTACCATATTCCCCTTATTCCATTCAATTCAAGATTCAATCCTTATCTTATAAGAGGCTTTTCTTAATCCCATAGTTGTCATTGTTACGGCAGAATTTTTTTGAGTTTCAGTGGTAAATCAAATCAGAAAGCATTTTTTAAACATTCACCATGTGCCCATGTGATGAATACTGTTAATTTTCAAGATTAAAAAGAAAAAAATTTTTAAAGGTTCTGTTTTCCAGGAGGTCCCAGTCTAAAGGAGGACACAACATGCACACAATCATGTACAAATAAGATAAATACAAAATATTAATCAATAGAAGGAAAGCATTAGACTTAAGGACCTGAAAAAGCTTCTTATGAAAGGTAGAATTTTAGCTGATACTTGAATAAAGTAAGACAGAAGGAAATACGAAAGAGGATAATTTTAGGTATATGGGACAAGCCAGTGAAAATTCATCAATTACAGAAATGGAGTGAGTGTTACTTGAAAGGAAGATAAGGTGACTGGTCCACAGAATACATAGTGGGTAATAATACATAAGAAGACTAAAAAGCTAGGAAGGGTCAGGTTATCAAGTTTTTTTAAAGCCAGATTATTTGATCCCGAAGGTGAAAGAAAACTGCTAGAATTTATTGGGGAATGGGGGTGATATGTAATTTAGGAAGATCAGTTTTACAACATAAAGGGTTGTAATGTGAAATAAATCTGGAAAGATGGGCTGGAGTCATTCAAGAAAACTAAAAACAAAACAAAATCTGCTGCTGACCTGATTTGGCAAAAAGTATTTCTTATCAGGATATAAAAATAAGCATGGCAAAAAAAAAAAAAAAGTAACAAACACACTTAAAAATAAAATATTTGCTGAACATAGATAATAATATTTCAAGAAAAAACTTGGAGATGGTGATTTGGTGATATGTTAAGAGCAATTATGAGCAGTCAGAGATTTCAAGTTCAGCCCATTCTGTGAGATTAAGAAGACAATGGGGGTGGGGAGAGAAGGGTGGGATGGGAATAGTAGAATAAGGACTGAATTTAAGTCAAAAAATGTTTGAAGTCTTAGCTAGAGTACTAACTGAGGATTTAGTATCTTCTCTCTTGGAAATTCAGTTCATCATTTGTAATGCAAAACAGAAAAGGAACAGGGAGAGAGAAAAAGACATTTAGACTAATGATTTATGATGTCCCCTCCAGCACTAACATTCTGAGATTCTGAGGCTAAATTTTCTCCAAATCCTCATTTCTTCCCATTCTCTAAGAGACTGCTAGTTTCCAACAAGATGATCTCCAGATCAGTGCTCTAGTCTAAAATTGCTTGATTCTCACAAGAAGTTACTATGCAAACAATGAGGATATTTTACTAAATGTATGCAAACTAGTCCAGTGGCCATTGTGCTCAGCAGCAGAGAATCAATTTTGCTTTTGTAGATGACGTAAAGAAATTAAGTTTCACTGATTTAGCATTGTGCTTAATTGGGTTTCTGAATAATACAAAGCAATGGCTGTTTCAAGAATCTAAAAGTAACTTGTGCAGTGATTTGATTTTGCCACTTTGAGGAAGTATATTCTTCCCTATGAATCCATGGCCCATGATTTTGTGTCATAGCTTCTTGAAATCTGAGTTTTCTCTTGTGTAAAATAGGGATAATAATTTCTATCCTGGCTACTGTACAGGATGTTTGTGAGAGAAGCATTTGGTAAACCACAAAGCTCTTTACAAATCTCTAGACTAAAAAATCCTCATGGAAATGTAAGAAATTATTTATAAATCATAATATAAAATCACATCATGTTCATGTGATGTGTGTTCATTCGTAATCATTATATATTTAAATCGTGGCACAAATACAGAAAACTGGGAAGAATGACAAAGCAGATGAACTCAAGTATCATAAAAGAGATTATTGTATATTATTTTATATTATATAAAGGGAGGAAACAGTATAAATCTGAGAAAAGGGACAATTATAACAATGATTCTCAAATTTAAGTTCATGGAAATTCAGAGTTGAAAGAGACCCTTAGAATATACTGTATGAGAGCTAGAGAATACTTTAGATTATTAGAATATCAGAAATGAAAGGAGGTAAAATGCTAAAACACAGAACAAAGAAAGTTAGGGCCAGAAGGGAATTTAGCCACTATTAAGTCCAACCATCTCATTTAAAGGTGGCAACACTGAAACCCATTTGAAATGGCAAGTGATATATCTAAAAATCACGCAGGGAACTTGTGGGAGAGACAGAATTAGACTCAGGATTTCCTAAATAGTCATCTAGTATTCTTCCATTCAAGCATTCTGTCTCCTGTGAAAGGACTCCAAACATTTATCCAGATCAAGCTAGGACTCTAACCAGGTAGTTGTTCCTGTTGGAAAGTCCTAAAGCTTTTTCCTGGACAAAAATTCTGCTTGCCCTACCTACTTATTCCCTTTTTTTCTCTCCCTGCCTTGCCTCCCCTCTTTTCCCTCATGCCTTTCCCCTCCCCTTTGTTATCACCCCTTTTTTTCTTTCCCCCTTTTTCTTCCCTCCTGTTTTCTCTGCTTTTCCTTCTCTACCCTTCTCCTTTCCCATTTCTTTTCCCTTTTCCCTACTTTTCCCCCTTTCCTTCCTTTTCCTGACTCCTGTTCCTTTCCTCTCCCTTCCTTCTCTTTTTTTCTTCTTTTCTTGAAGGTGAAGATACTTTAAAGAATCAAAGGGATAAGCACATTTGGATATATTGAATCTGAGGTATCAGCAAGATATTTATGTTTTATTAAGCATTTACTATGTACCAGGCATTGTGCTTAATGCTGGTAACAAAAAGAAAAAACGCAATTTTTGCTCTTAATAAGCATACCAACTAATTAGGGAGACCCATGGAAACAACTATGTACAATAAGATGCATACCAGATAAAAGGAAGGAAACATTAAAAATAATATACTAGTAATGGAAAATAGAGGGATGAAGAAAGCTCCTATAAAAGATGGATTTTAGCCGATATTTAGAGAAAGCT